>NC_133394.1:137158325-137459616 GCF_047511655.1 Castor canadensis
GACTTAGTAACTAGCTTCCAATGAACACAGGAATATGGAGAAGAAAATAGGAAGTTTGCAGTCAATATTGCTGATAGGAACTATGTGTGGTTAATGTCATCAAGACTGTTAAGTGGAAATCATATAAACCTTGACATAATGTGATAAAGGCACTTTACCTCTCTGGTGATCTTCCCCAAAATCCAGTCTAATCATGAGAAATACATTATACAAGCCATATTTGGGATACATTGCATAAAACATCTTAGCAGTGATCTTCAGAACTGCTAAGATAATAAAAAGAAAGATGTTTGAGAAAATGTCCCTGGATATACTTTGAAAATAAAATCGTTGGGTTGTTGAAGTATTAGGTAGAAGATTTCTGATTCCAGGATTTCTCCATGGTTTTAAGCCTGAGAATCTGGGAAGATCATATAACCATTAGCTGAGATGGGAAAGACTTCCAAGAAGAGCAGGGTTATGAGAGGACATCGCAATTCAGATTTGGGTATATTATCTTAATATAGGAGGCTTAAGATACACACTGAAGTCATACATTGAATAGTTCAAATCTGTACTTTAGATAAGATGTCCAATCTAGACTTATAAATTTGGAAGTCCAAAATGTTCATAGCAAACACGTGCATAATAAAAGAAAAGAGGGGAGGTTTCTGGGCCCTTCAATATTAAGAGATGCAGTAGATAAGGGGTACAGAGAAGTGGTCAATGAGGCAGAGAAAATTAACATGAATGTTAATTCATGAATGTTTACTGGCCATGGCACAGGTAGGAGAACCCGATAGACTCCTTTGACAAAATGAATTAAAGAGACAGAGCTGGGAACCAAGGGAGACCAAGGTGGTAGAAATTCACAAGGTAGATGATCAAAAAGGAGAGTGTCTCAGGGAGAAAACCTCTGTAAATGTGCTGAGGGTCCATTCTCAAGTCAGAGGTGTATATAATTTAACAATAAAAAACTCATCAGAGAGGATTAAAAGGAAGAGTGCTTGGCACTCTCACAAAGCTGAAATTATGGTTCCTTTTTTTTATAGCCAGCATGGAAAGAAATGCACAGTGCTTAGGACGACCACTTAGAAAGTTTTTGCCTCAGTAGTGGATAATAATTATTATCATAAAACATTATTAAATAACTATTATAAAATCCTGCCTAACAAAATCTAAACGGGAGATTTCAAAGGATTAAATTGTTTTTAAGTAAATAATTTGTGGCCTAAAGGAAGGCTCAAAAATATTAACAGAAACACAAAAATATCCAGCACCCCCCAGGATAAAATCCAATGTTTGGTATCCAATCAAAAATTGGAAAGACTATAAAGAAAAACAAAAACACGATCTATTAAAAAAGAAAGTTCAATTGATTGAAACTGATTCGAATGTGATACAGATGTTAGAATGAACAGACAAGGAAAACAAAACGATTATTCTAACTGTACTGCATATTGTCTCAATGCTAAAGCAAGGACTGAAAGACAGATGCAGACTATATATAAAACCTGGATCAAATTCTAGAGATGACAACGGCAAGAGTGAGAGGGCTAAGAAAGAAATGCAGATGAATTTGATCAAAGTACATTATATGCATGCATTTCAATATCACAATGAAACCCCTTTGTACAATTAATTTATGTTAACAAAAACCTTTTTAAATAAAACAAAGAAAATGGCAATATGTGATATATATTTGATGGAAATATGGAAAGTTAGATCCCATAGAAAAAATAGTGAATTTAAAAAAATATTACAATAAAAACTATTCAAAAGGAACTCAGAGAAATAATGGAATGGAAAAAAAAATCAAACAATCTAATGTGCCTCTCATTCAAATCTCAAAAAAAGAAATGTAACAAGAAAAATTATTTGTAGCATTAGTACCCAAATGTTTTCTATATTTGAAGATAATTATACACCAAGAGATTCATAAAGCTCAATAAACCCCAAGTGAAAAAGAATTCAAAAATTTTTGAAGAAAACTATGCCAAAAATAAATCAAATTGCTCAAAACCATTGGGAAAGAGAAAATTAAAATTAGATTATGGGGGAGGTAGACATGCTTGAACTATCATAAATAAATGAATACTTAGGAGAAATAATAAATTAATATAGTGTGATAAACTGAATGAGATCCTTTAAACAGAAAATGGACATTGAGTGAAAATTAAGGAAATCTGAATGAAATATTGGCTTAAGTTAATAATAATTGCAAATGTTATTTCAATAGTTGTAGCAAATTTTTCATATAAATATAAGATATTAATAGAAGAGCTGAGTGAGGAGTATATGGAAATACTTCTGTTCATCTTAAAAACTCAAAGTTTATTTAAAGAAACAAGTATGTGTTTCTTTAAAATATCATATTCCTGTTGGAAACTGCAAGTGGAAAGACTGGAGGACGTTTTTTTAAGGTAGTGAAAGGAGACTGTCCACTTAGAATTTTACCTAGAATTCTACACACAGAGAAATGTCTCTCAAATATCAATAGAGATTTTTCCATTACAAGAAAGTTAAAAGAACTCATTATGGGTAGACTCTGATGACAAGAAGTGTTCAAGAAGAGTTTTGATCAGAAAGCAAAGGATTTCGGCTAGAAATCTGGAGGTACAGCAAGCGAGAAAGAGTACCACAGTGGAAGGCACTTGGGTAAATACATGAGATACTCTTCTTGTCATTTGCATACCATTAAAAATAACTAAGCACAAAAAAGTAATTAATCATGGTGTGAAAAACACAGTATTTGAAGAACTAACATTATGAAATCACAGTCTGGGTTTTGAGAAAATCAATTAAACAAAATACTTTCCAGACTGATCAGGAAAAAAGAGAGAAGAAAATTATATCACTAATGGACAAGATCATATTATTCTACATCAAAAAAAAAGATATTAGAATGATACGTAGCAATTCTAACTGTTGTGTGCCAATAAATTCACTAATGTAGGAGAAGCAAATTATTTGAATAGCATTAACTACAAATCTCAGACAAGGAGAAGTAGATAATTTGAATGAAACTACTGCTATTGAAGTTATACATTTGAAGTCATAAAAATACTTCTGGTCCAGGTAGCTTTTTTTGATAAAATCTACAAAAGTGTAAGAAAATAGTATCAGAAGTTTTATAAAAATTCTTCCAAAAAATAAAGATAATGGAATTCTTCCCAACTCACTCTATTAAGGGAGGATTACCTTAGTCCAAAAAAACAAAGTCCTTATAGCATGATAAAAGTTTAGAACAAAAGGAGAGGGTGATAAGGAGATGAGTATGATTCTAGCATATTACATATATGTATGAGAAAAGCATAATGAAACCCACTAAAACTCTTTAAAAAGGAGGAGGTGGAGAGGTTAAAAAAGAGTAATGTAGATCAGGTGAATTTGGTCACTATATCATAGGCATATATGTAAATATTTCAATGAAACCCTTTCATACAATTAACTTATGGTAATAAAAATATTTAAAAAATAAAAGTACAGACTGTACTTTCATCTGTAGTGAACAATGAATGATGTGAAAATTATTTAAAAATTTTTGGAAAACAACTGTTGTATGTATACGTGAAAAGAATAATACATCATGAAATGCAAAGATTTATTCATCATTTAAAAGTGAATATAAATCACCATTTTAACAAACTGAATATAATAATAAACCATTGAATCATCTCAATAGTTGATAAAAAAATTTGGATAAGTTTCAACATTCATTACTGATGAAAAACTAAAACCTGGACAGGAGTGCATGCTGTGGGAGACTGAGGCAGGAGGATTGCTAGTTCAAGGCTGTCCTGGGCTATGGTGAAATGCTGCCTCACCAAAGCAAAAACAACAACAATGAAAACACAAAGCAAAAAACGAATGAACAAACCTCAGCAGTGGAAAGAAACTTCCTCAATTTAATAAAAGATATTTAAGAAAAAAACTTCAGATTATATTACAACTAATATTAAAAAACTGAGTATTTTACCTCTACGTTTAGGAAAAAAAGGCCAAGGTATCCACTTTCTACTTATCATGTTATTGTGAATTCTAGGCAGTATAAAAAGACAAAAAATGAGCATTCAGATTGAAAAGGAACAAGCAAGTTGCTCTGTTCACAGTTGACATGATTATCTTGGAGAATATATTATTGAACTTACTAAAAGTTACTAGAGCTGATAAGTGCAGACACAGTGATTTTAATCAAGAAACAACCCATTGTATTTTTATATACAACCAATAAACAGTAAAAATTTAAATTTAAAAATAAGTATAGCCTAGAGTAGCATGAAAGGCATTAAATGCCTAGGATTAAACTTGTCAAGATATATGTAATACCTGTAAAATGGTAATTATAGGACATTGTTGAGAGAAATTAGAGGTGCCCCAAATATATATTCATGATTTTGGAGACTTAATATTGTCAAGATAACAATTTCCCCAAAACTGAATAATCAACATAATCTCAATCAAAATCCTTGCAAGCTATGCTGTAGAAATTAACAAGTCAACTATAAAATCCTATGCAGTGTAAAGGACCTAGAGTTTCTAAAAAGACTTTGAAAGGGAAAGTGTCAACATTTATGATAAAGATGTAGTACTCAACACAATTTAGTGATGGTAAAAAGATAGATCCAATACATCAATAGGACAAAATAGATTTCAGACTCATAGATATAAACAATGGATTTTCAATAAAGGTACAAAGACAATTCAAGGAAAAAAGCATAGTCTTTCCAAGAAACTGTTATGGATATGCATGTGCCAAAAAAAGAGCTTCCATACCACACACCATATAGAAAAATAAAAATGTGCTATGGTCCTAAATATAAAATCAAAGCCATAAGACTTCTAGAAAAAACGTAAAATAAAATATTTCTGATCTTTAAGTAGGCAAATATAGCTACATGTAACACCAAAAACATGATATATATAAGGAAAAATTAATATGTTGAACTTAATTAACATTAAAAAACTTGAAGGGCACTGTTGAGAGAATGAAAAGACAAAGTAACGATTTTGACAATTACATACCTGCAAAAGACTGTCTAGATTATGCTAAGAACACTAAATTCATTGATAAGAGAACAAGCCAGTGACAGTGGAAAAATAAAAACATTTGAATAACTACTTCATCAAGAAAGAGAGATATGGAAAACAGCAACATAACATGTTAGCATCACTAATCATTAGTGCACTTCAAATTAAAAACACGAGATACAATTACACATATATTAGAAAGGCTAAAATTGAAAAGACTGACCATATCAAGTGTTAGGGATGCAGGACAAATGAAATTTCATACACTGCTGTTGTGAGTATAATACGCTTTCACTTTCCAGTTTGGAAAAACAGTTGTATTTTCTTAAAAGTTAAACAGGACGATTTACTCAAGAAACTCTAAAGGGTAAGTTGACACAAAGACTTGTACTTGAACATATATAGTATCTTCACGTATTATAGTTAAAAACTGGAATTAACCAAAATGTTCTTCACAGGTGAGTGGAAAGATATTTGTGGTATATCCCTTCAACAGACTCTAGTCAACAATAAAAATGACTGCGCCATTGGTACACACAGCAATGTGGGCAAATTCCAAAGCAATTGCACTGAGTGAATGAAGAGAAAAAACACGTGTAGTGATTCTCTTCATATAAGGTTCTTAAAGTAGAAAATGTAACTAATCCATAATGACAGGTAACTGATCAATGGTTATTTGGCTATGGGGTTTTGGAGGGAAGTCATGTTCACAAGTTCTTTTAAGGGTTACTGTGGAACTATTTTCCCAGAACTAAATATATTTCAAGATTTATCAAATTTGTACACATTTATATAACAGTACTTTATGATTGTCAGTCATATTTCAATAAGGCTATTAAAACTAGTGCTAGCATAAGGCCATTGAAGAATAAATGCTTTGTTGAGTGAATGAATAAGTGAATTGATTGTGGCTGGATCGGCATAGTCCATAGAATAGTTAACACATATGAAAGGAAAAGCAAAACCCCATAGCAAAGTGATTCTTCAGAAATCATCAAATTTCCCATGTTTCAATTTTAAAAATCTGATTGGGTATGTAAATAAAATGAAAATACAAAATATTCTGGCTTATAATAATATAAATACTGATCCACAAACATCACAGGAGTCTTTTAAAAACACTTTATTAGTCTGTATTAATTGTATAAATACAGAATTTCTCAAGCATGCGTATAGTGTAGTTTGATCCCTTTCTTACCCTCTCACACTCCTCTGACCCCATCCCTTTATCTTTAGTCTTCCTTCTATGATCTTGTCTTTTTCCCTTTAGAGTCCACATATGTTCTTGTCTGGCTCACTTTACTTAATGCAATGAAATGCATTAATGGATCTCCAGGTCCACTCATTTTGGAGCAAATGACATGATTTGTTTCATGTTTATGGCTGAATAAAGCTCATTTGTGTATATAAACCACATTTTCTTTATCCAGTCATTTGTTAATGGGCATCCAGGCTAATTCCATAACTGGGCTGTTGTGACAAACATGGGTGTGCAGGTATCTCTTCTGTATGCTGATCATTATTCTTTTGAGTATGTATCCCAAACTGCGATAGCTAGATAATATGACAGTTTTATTTTTAGGTTTATGAGGAACCGCTATACTGATTTCCATAGTAGCAGTACTAATTTATATTCCCACCACAGTGCATGAGGGTTCCTTTGCCCTCGCATCTTCACCAACAGTTGCTGCATTTGTTTTGTTGATGATTGCCATTCCAACCAGGGTGAGATGGAGTCTCAGTTTTATTTTTTAAAACTATTTAAAGCAAATATTAGTTGTACAGTGGAAGTTTCATTGTGACATTTCCATATGTGCTTACAATGTGGCTTGATTAGATTCACCCCCTCCATATTTCTCCTTCATCCCACCTTGTCATTTAAAACAATTTCAACAAGTTTCATTGTTCTCTTTACATATAAGTATATAAAGTACGTCAACCATATTCACCCTCCTTCACCCTCTCCATTCACCCTCCCCTTCCCAAAAGTAGCCACCCCAAATGTGACCTGTTGTATATTCATGTCTTTCACTTTTAAGTGTAAGTTAATTTTCAAAGACATTTCACCACAGTATTTCATACACACATATATTGTACTAACTAACCCCCTCTATTTCTGTATCCTCCCTACACCCCTATAATTCATCAGCTTTCGGTGCATTATCCTTATGCCATTTTCATACACAGATGCATTGTATTTTGATATTATTCACTATCATTTTCTTTTCCTCTTTCGCCTCCCTGTCAAACAGCCCCACTATTACAAACATGCTATAAACACACACACACATATGGATATGAACATGTATGTATTTACACATGCATTCATCTTTTAGATCTAACTTCCATGTATGAGAGAAAACACGCAAACTCTGTCCTTCTAAACCTGGTTTATATCACTTAACATGATGATCTCCAGTTCTATCCATTTACCTACAAACAACATAACTTCTTTCTTCTTTAAGTCTGAATAACACTTAGTGATGTTTCAATTTGCATATCCCTGATAACTAAGGATGTTGAACATTTTCTTCACGTACATCTTTTATTGAGAAATGTCTGTCCAATAAATTTGCTCACTTATCAATTGGATTTTATGTTCTTTTGGTGTTTAATTCTTTACACATTCTGTATATTAATTACCTGCTAGATGAATAGCTGGCAAAGATTTTCTCCCATTCTGTAGATGGCCTCTTCAGTCTGCTAATTATTTCCTTGCTTTGTGATTTGACACAATCCCACTTGTTAATTTTTGCTATTATTCTTGAGCTCTTTGAGTTCTATTTAGAAAGTCATTGATTGTAAAGTGTTTTTCCTCAATTTCAATTTTTCAAGTTTATGTTGAGGTCTTTGATCCATTTTGTGTTGATTTTTTATAGGATGAGAGCTATAGATTCAGTTTCAGTTTTCTGCATGTGGATGTCCAGTTTTCTCAACAGCATTTGTCCTTTCTGCAGTGTATTTCTTGGCACTTCTGTAGCTGCATGGGTTTATATCTGAGTCCTCTAATTTATGCCACTGCTCTATGGTTCTACAGATCTTGTGTGTGTGTGTGTGTGTGTGTGCGTGCGCCTGTAGCATGCTGTTTTTGTTACTATGGCTCTGGAGTATAATTTGAAATTGGGTGCTGTGGTACTCCAACATTGCTATTTTTGTTCGAGATTGTTTTAGCTCTTCATGGTCTTTTGAGCTTCTACATAAGTTTTAGGATTTCCTTTTCTAGGTCTGTGAAGAATGTCACTGGAATTTTGATGTGGATTGCATCAAATCTGAAGATTACTTTCAGTAGCATAGCCATTTTCAAAATAATAATTCTGCTGATTCATGAATTTGGGAAGTATTTATATCTTCTAATGTCTTTTTCAATCTTTCTTTAGTGTCTTATCGTTTTTGTTGTAGATATCTTTCACCTTCTTTGATTGGGTATGTTTATTGGTAGTTTTTTTCTCTTTTTCTTTTTTGAAGTGTTGTTTTTTTTTAAGCCAGATAGTAAAAATGCATATTTTATGATTTCATATAAGATGCAAACTCATCCTAAGTAATTAAAAGTAGATCAAAAGCAGCTTGGGGTCAGGATGACAAAGATGAATGATGGTGACAAAACAGGAAAAGGAGGAAAATTTTAAGGGTCATTGGTTCATTATTATACATCATGTGCATGGTAATATTTAACATAAAATAAAATACTGAAATATGGGACGTTTATTGCATGATATGTACAGTGCAATATAGCTGTTTAAAATGCTATACAAGTAAAGTATCAGCGTATTCTATAATAATGGTAAGTATACGCGGTAACTCTTTTTCATTATTATTATTCATTTATTCACATGTGCATGCATTGTTTGGGTGATTTCTCCCTCATGCCCCCACCCCCACCTTGAAGTTGTTTTGAATGGGATTGTTTCCTGAGTTCTTTCTCAACTTGTTCATTATTGGTAAACACCACAGAATTTTATTTTTATTTATTTATTTATTTGCAGCACTGGGGTTTGAACTAAGGGCCTCATGCTTGCAAGGTTGGAGCTCGTACTGCTGGTGTCACTCTGCCAGTTCTTTTCTATGAAGAGTTTTTTCAAGGTAGGGTATTAAGAACTATTTCCCACTGGCTGGCTTCAAACCATGATCCTCCTGATCACTGCCTCCTGAGTAGCTATGACTATAGGTGTGTACCACCGGCACTAAACACCACAGAATTCTTAAGTGGCAAAAGAAAGAAAATAAATCTATTTCTTATTATTTTAGCACTAAGGAAAATATGTCAATTCTGAACACATCTATGTATAATGTTCATAGTAACTCTTATTTAATGAGATTATGCTTATTCAGTTAAAGAAAATCTACAATTCTCCCACTATTTTAAAAATTGTGTCTTGTGTCTGAAAATCCACAAAACAATAACAAGAGAGGTTTGTTTTTATTACAGAGATATTGTTCACTTTCAGAAAAGTTTGCAAAGGAATTATTGAAACAATGAGTTAACTAGTGCATTCAGCTGTTAGTTATCAGGTCATTAACTACTTTATGGAACAGGTTTAAGCTGCAGAGACAATGAAATTAATACTGAAGAATGGAATTTCAGAACTACTTTGAATTATGTATATCTCATAAATAAGAGATTAAGATCTTTAAAAAATGATTTAATTCAAAGGAAAAAGTACACATATTTAACAAAAATGCAGATTGTGAGAACTCTATAACATGAGTATATCACTATCATAAGTGTATGTTATTAGTAAATAGATCTTTTCCCTAGTGACACGGTGTGACAGAGGGGTATGTGTGTAGGGGATACTCAAACCAAACATAAATCAGCCAAGAGTCCTTACAGCGTCTTGACCTGGCCTGCTTATTTGCATTGGAGCAAGGGAAACTAGAGCTCATCAGGCCAGGACATTTCTTCCTCATCACTCACTAATGTGGACTGACGAGGCTGGCCTTGGACCTGTGATGCATCATCAGCTGTGAAAATCAGGAAATATATGTAGAAATTCCATTAACATGCGAGTTGGAAAAGTAGATTAACCCAGTCCTTTGGATGAATTTGGTAAAAAAAAAAAAAAAAAGTGAAACACAGCTATGTAGCAACTTTTTTGCTGGATTCATTCAAAAGGCCCTTCATCTTCCACTAGTGATACTAGTGAATATTACTGAAAAGAGCTAGAATAAAGCTACATTAAAAAGTATAGATTAAAATCAAGTAAGCGATTAAGCAAACAAAGCTATCAAACAGGAAACCCCCTTTTTCTGTTCATATGTTTCCCTTTACTGGAAATTATTCTCCTCCGTGGGTGCTATCAATAATTTTAGCCATTACATCCACTTCAACAGGCACTGCTGACGAATCATCAGAGGTCCACAGTGCTGGTGCAAGGTACTGTTATGTACCACAGGGTACTGTCTTGTCAGCTCGGGCAGCCCTGACTTTTCCGTTAGGTACCATCCTTTCACCATCTGCTGATGTGTTATGGTGGGGAAGTGCCGATGCACCGTTCTGCTCTGCTCATCAACACAGGCAATATTTAGCAAGGTCTCTCCAGGGTGGTAAGGAGACACTAGTTAACTAAAATAAATAGCCTTTCTAGTAGGGGAGTGCCGCAGACAGAAAAGAGTCTTGGTCCAGCAAAACAGAGAAATAGTGTATAGCTAGAATTATCCAGCTCTATTCTCAAAGCAATCAATCTGCTTTTTAAGAAGGTTTCGCCTGGAAGTAGTGGGATTAAAAGAGTGTGTGTGAGGAAAGCCTGATGAGAACTATTCTAAGTTGGGGTGCTCGGTGGGGAAAAAAATCAGCAAGTGTGGGGATGATTGGGTATGGTTAAGAAGAACAGGATGATGCCCAGGTTTTTCATTGTGTCTCTAAAAAAGAAGGGAAAACTCTCTGTGGCACTGCAAATATAGGATTCCTACAAAGTGTTCTTTCTGTCCATCAAATTTAAATTTCCACCAAAAAAAACCATTATTTATCATTTTCTTCCAATGTGCCACACGCAGTGTTAAGGTTGTCAACATGCAATCATGTGTGTCGTTCTCTACTCAACAGTGACTATGAGTTCACAATCCTTCCCAAGATAATGAGAAGAATGAAGAACTTGATAGGAAGTAACTGTGTCCAGTGTTATTCAGCCAGCATGGGGCAGAGCTGGGGAGTATAGCTTGGCAGCCTAATTCGAGAGGTTTGGTTCTTAAACTCAAATGAAACTGAGTTCTCAGTTAATGTGTATTGTCCTGTCCCTCTTTTCACAAAATGGCAATATAAATTCATAGAAGGTGTGTTTCCTTTGTGCACGGGGATGCCTAAATACGTGAGCATGCATGTGTATTACTATGCAAGTGCGTATGTTAAGCATGTATTGCATGCATGTGTTCTTGCATGTAATTCACTGCTGTGTTGTGTCTATTTGTGAGCACGTTATGCCCGTGTGTGCATGTGTGTTTGTGTAGTGGTATGTGTATGTGTGCACAGACTTGGCTAAAAAGAAAAATGATTTACTCTGACAAGAACGCCTTTACTTCTGAGTAGGCCTTCTTACATCTTGATCCTTTTTGCATTAGCATAGTCTTTTTCCACTCTAAATAATGTCCAAATTATTTTTAAAAAGACACTTTCTCAGGTTTCTAGCACTATACTAGTTGTTTTTATTATACTGTTTCTTAAATATTTATTTCTTTAAGGCTCTTATGTAATATAAAGCAAAAATAAGTTTATAAATTAAATACAAACAAAATACTATCTAAAATAGAAGGATTAATGTACTATGATGGATGGTGTTGTTTTCTGAAACTAAATTCCTATAATATGGGTAAGAGATTGACATGCTATGGTACAGTTTTTAAAGTGGCATGCATTAAATTTTTCCACCAGTTTTCACTTTTCACTATAATGTGAGCTCTTTTTTCATTTGATGAGCCTTGATGCAATTTGGCTTATGCTTTGTGTTAAATCAACATTCATGTGTTAAATAATTTTCTCCCTTTCTTTGACTTTCCATTAGCCCACAATAATTAAAATAACATCATAACTAATACTGACACAGAAAATTATTGCACTGCCCTGTTATAAGTTGATGTATTCTAACAATATATTGCATTAATATTATCACTCAAGTGAAATATATAACTTTTAAAATCTTGAAATTTTTGAAGCACTGTCTGAGAAACATTGCCTCAGGATTTTGCTACTTTATAGAAGCTCATTAGTATCTCAAACCAACAGATTTCTCTCTGGCAGTCCCAACATGCAATAGACATACTTGCATACAATCATCCAAATTCTAGGAAGGAACCCAGTGTTTCTTTAAGCCACCTTCACCTCCATTACTACCAGCCTCTAATACATTCTTGTGACCAATTTCTTCTCTATATAGATGTCGCAGCTACAATCATTTTCTGGATAGCATTCAGTTGAATGGTAAAATTTTCATCCATTTCTTCATTCATTCATTGTTTCCATAAGCATGGGCAGTCTAGGTCTTTTGCTTGTCATTAAGAATTCAAAGATGCATGAGATGCAGTTTCTGCTCTCAGGGAGCATACAACTGGCCAGGTGCAAGAAATACAGGCACCTAATTCAATCAGTGGCCAGGAAGAGTTTCCTTAAAAAGATGACCTGTGAGCTAAATACTAAAATAGGAGCAAGAGTAAATTAAATAAAGAAGGAGAAACATTCTAACAGAAAAAGCAGCATGCATCAAGGAAACTAGAAGAAGTTGAGGCTGTCTGGATCAGAGTGTAAGGGGAAAGGTGGTGAATGCTAAGCAGAGGCCGTGTCACGAAGAACGTCTTACACATGCCAAGCTTACGACTTTGGACCTTTGCCCTGAATGTGGTAGAAGGTCTGTGCTGAGTACTAAACAGCAGCAAGATGTTTCATAGCATGTTAAAGTCTCGGTAGGAACAGGTATGAAAGCTTGATGGAGGATGGCTGAGATGAGGGACACCACGCAGTAGGATGAAATAGAAATAAGATGGCACTTTCAACTAAACAGTAGTACTGTAAAGATAGAATTGATGCGATTTAAAAATATTAAAGAAGAGACATTTTTGTTTGAATTTGCTGAAAGGATTGAACATTTTTTAAAATCAAAGATGAAGCTCTGGTTTCTAGCTTGGACATTAGTAGGATGGGGAATAATAAATATGATATCTTCAATATACGCCAGAAACTGGAATAAGTAAATATTTATTATTTCACTTAATCCCTTTATTTTTATATTCATTTATGGCTAATACTTCTCTCTTTCTCTCTCTTTTTCCCTTTCTCTTCTCTTTCTTTTAATTGAAGATCCTGATTACTCACCATGATTTCACAAGTTGCCAATTTCAAATCTCATTCACTGAGCTGGAAAACACAAGAGGAACAGTGGTCATTTTGGGGATAGACAATGAGTTTTATTTTGGACAAGCTGACTTTGAGTCATTAAGAAAGACAGAAAGCTACACAGCTCTGGGGAGAGCAATCCCCACAGCCCATCACCACTGCACCCTGCTGTTCTACTACGCCAAGTATCTGCTGTGCATCTGCAAGTGAATACTCTCACTATGCAGCTATCTATGCATGTCTAGAGCTCAGCATAAAGCATTAGGCTATAGATTTATATTCAGAGCAAAAGATACACCATAAATATTAAAGGGGTGTCACTGATCATAATTGAGGTTTAGTATGAGTGAGATCACTCAAGAAGCATGTATAAAGAAGAGGGTTATCATACAAATATTTAGAGACTAGGCAATAGAAGGAAATGCCATGAAAGAGGTTGTAAAGAATCTGTCAGAGTAGTAAGATGAAAACCAGAGAGTTGTGTCTCAGAAATCACAGCAAGGAAAATATAAGGAGAGTCTGTTCACTAGTGTCAAATACTACTAAAAGTCAGAGATAAAGATGCCTGAAGAAGGCCATGGAATTTAATGGAAAAGAATTAAGAGAATACTTTGGTAATATGAAGTGTGGTATGAACTAAGGAGAGATTGGGAGAGCCTGTACATTAGGGACTAGTTAGATTTTAGCATTGTTCACTTGTCTTGGAACATAAGTGATTCTAGGAGGACTTAGTATTTGGAAGTCCTTTGTCAAGACAGGCCTCTATTATTCTATCACAGTAGAAATTTGCCAGAGACAATCTCCCAATCTGAGCTCAAGATTATACTTGGTTGATAATTATATAGTTTCAGACTCAACAATGCTACATATCAGAAAAAGGGAAAATAGAAATATGGAATGTGAAAGTCCCAGTAATTCAAATAGCCTGACCTCATTGACTTCAAATGACACTGAAGGTCAAACTGATATCCCAAGATGTGTGAAATACTAGACTGGTACCATTGCATGATACCCTATTGGTTTACTAGGTCCAAATGCTGTGTTTAAACATTGTCCATGGAAACATCTACCTTTTTGGAAATAATCCCAGAGTGCGCAATTTTGTCTATAAAGTAACAAACATACTCACAAGTAGAATATGAAGGGAAGACTAATATTTTTGAAAATCACACATATACAACCCCATATTTATGTTTCAGAGACCCTAGGGATTATCTCAGAAACTACTTTCCAGTTTTTGCTAAATGACTTATTCCTTTCCCAACTGAGTGTTAGCAGTAGTTAGAGCTTAAGGGTTTTCTATTCTCACAATGAACAAATAATTGAGAGTTCAATTTCATAAGCAAGGAAATTTTTATTTATTTATTTTATTTATAAATCATACTTAATTTTTTAAATTATTCATTTATTCACATATGCATACATTGTTTGGGTCATTTCTCCCCCTTGCCCCCCTCCCCTCCCCTCTTTTCCCCTTCTCCCCTCAGGCAAGGAAATTTTTAACTGATAAAAATATAGAAAATAGCTAGATGGTTTTACATAGCAATATTTTGCCTTATTCATCTTCCTGTTTGAGACAGATATAGTGCAATTGAGAAACCCAGTGGTCTTGCACAAATAATCAGACTCAGATGTATCTACAAGGTCAAGGATTTCTAAATTGTTATCACATTTGCTTTCATTATCTCTTCTTCTCAAAAACTGAGTGATATGGATAAAAGAGATATTGTTTTTCTCTGAGACAGATGAAGAGACAAGATGAGAGATTAGGAGTTGTGTTTTGAGAACAAGAGGCAAAACAGGTCCTGTCTGGAGGGTGAATATCAGTGGGAGGGGGAAGGATATAAGAAAAGGGGATTGGAGGGTGAATATGGTGAAAATAATGTGTACACGTGTATGTAAGTGGGATAAATGATACCTGTTGAAACTATTCCAGGAATGGAGGAAGGAGGGATAAAGAAGAATGATGGAGGGAGTGAATTCAACTATGGTATATTGTAAGAAATGTCATAATGTACCCTTAGTACAACAATAATAAAAATAAAGCATAAAATAAAACAAAAAGAGTTGGGTTTCAAATTATACAGTTAGTAAGTAGCAGAACGAAATTTATAGCTCATTTTTCTCACTCTTTTGATGGATCAGGCAGCTACCCATTATCAGGAAGCAAATCTAACAAAGCAGAATCTCTCTTGATGGTTTTTTGATTTCTAGAGAATTAAGGCAAATGTTTTTTCTCCTATGAGGAAGAAAAAAGGTAGATTTACATTCATTGCGACTTCTGACTCTAAGAGGTGGAGTCTAATTTTCTCCATGAATCTGGGACGCTCATAGTAATTTGCCTTATCTACAGAATGTGGTGGAAGTCATGTTCTGGACTTCTCAGACTAGATAGTATGCACTTGTGTAACTTCTGCCCGTGCTGCTGCAATGCTCATCCTCAAAGAAATCAGCTGACGTGTAAGAAATTCTGGGAACACTACTTTTTGGAGAAGTTCAAAGTGATGATGCAGAGAGGTAGTAGAGAGGGGGGAAGATCTGCCAGCCCCAGTGCTGTCATCTATCCCTTTCCAGACACCAGACTTTTGATTTAAGAGACCACTTTGGACAGTTCAGCCTAAGAAGATGCCTACCAGAATTGAGTTGGTTAATGCAGCTAAGAGAAAAAAGGTCTTTGACATGTGGCCCCTGGTGAGCTGTCTGAGCTCAATCTAGCCACTTGTACCACCTGAGCTGAGGTCCTAGTCATCACCAAGAAGGGATGAGACCATGTTGTTCTACTTCATCTGAATTAGAAGCATGACAAAATGGATGTTTTACACCACTAAATTTCGAAGTGGTTTGTTATGCAGCAATGGATAAACAAAACATCTTAGGTAAAGCCTTTGATATGGCTTCATGATTGAGTGCCCTTCAAAATCAGAACTGTTAGTCATGGAAACAACACAGTAAAATCCAGTTATCCAGAACTCTTGGGGAATAAGTCATTCAGGATGATGAAATGATGGCACTTCGAAAGATGAAGGTGATCAATCTTTTAAATGCAGGTGATATCATATTTTAACTGTTTCATATGAATAGTTATACAATCATCATTATATTAATGTGTACATATATTGAACACATGCCATGTGCTGGACTCCATGCTAAATACTGGGTGGGGGTCTTTTATTCAGCATATGCAGACCTTGCTCTCCACAAAGTGTACAGAGTAGTGAGGGAGAGAAAGTTACTAAGTAATTTGCCCGAAGTTACAAAGAAGGCAAATTTTAGAGTCATATCTTCAATCCAGGTCTGCCTGACTCCAAAAATCAACAAGGGAAGATGTATCATAAGGACAAGTTTCCAGGTGAGACAGCTGAGAGCAATTGCCTGCTCTCTGGTTTTGTTCCTTCTTTCTCTCCCATTAGAAATTACTGTGTCTTTATTTAATATTTTAAACTATTTCCAGATTTAGCTTCAAACATGCATCAAATCTTATCTCTTCCTCTTCATCATTTAAAAATATTTTTTTGTTTATTAGTATATATTAGTTGTGCAGGAGGGATTCATTGTGACATTTCTAAATGTGTTTACAATGTATCTTAATTAAATTCACCTCCTCCATCAGTCTCCCATATCCCCCCCTTCCATTCCTTAGAACAATTTCAACAGGGTTTTTTGTTTTATTTTCGTACACATATAAAACGTACATCTGCCATATTTGCCCTCTTCTTTTGCTTCTTGTTTACCATCTTTTTAAAAGATAATCCCTCTGAAAAATAATTGCATTGAAAAATTATATATTTATATATGTCTGTAGCCTTTTAAATAAGATGGACTGAACTATTAATGTGGAATGATTTTTGCTTGTGTTTCTGGTGGTCATGGCTAGGATTTAATCAGTAAATTCAGGTGAAGCAAACTGCTTGCAGCTATTTAAGATGGCATCAATGTAATAATACTGATACTTAACTTTTCTTGTGCCTCTCATCTGAGGATTGCAAAGGATTTATCAACATTAATTAAGCCTTACAGGATTTTGATGAGATCATGAAGCAGTTTAATTACTATAATATATTGAGATTTTTAAACAAAGCAGAAGTAACTTCTAGATCACATTTTGAAGCATTGTCCTTTGTTCTTGGTAGCATAGACCCAAGAGTGTAGGAATGATTTGGGAATCTTGCAATTGTTTCTGAAGTTTTTGAGAAATCATGGTACTATAACATATTCCTTTTTCTGGCTTCTCAGAAAAAGATACAAAGTAAGTGACATTGTATATTTGATAGGAATCAATTCACCAACATACATTTCATGCTTGGCTAGTATTGGACACTGTGAGTGTATTTTTGGCACACTGAAGAGTATAGAGAATGTAATACCTGCCTTTAAAAACTCCCAATTCAAGGACCACTATCAGCAGTTGCTATCAGCCTTGCTTATGGGCTTGGCTCACCATTTCCTACCCTCCTGTGACCACAGTTGATTCTTACTCAATATCTTGTTGAGGAGCATGACATGACATAGCTACTCCTTGGCAATGAATATCTATATACATATAAAATTAAAATAAACCTTCCCCAATCTCCTGGGGCTCCTTCCCTTGCTACTGCATATATCTTTTTGTCTGATAATAAAAATAAGTCTGTCCACATGACCAAACCTTGAGTCTCCTCCATCCTTGCCAATCTCTTCTGTTTCTTCATCCAGTTGTGGACTCTAGTTTCATGTTTCTCCTACCACAGAATACTTGAAGCCATGATTTCTGTTGGGAGTCTCCCATTTCCATGGCTCATGCCACTCACCCACTTAGTATATGTCGGATAATTGTGACAGTCTGAATAGAAATCCTATTGGGTATATTTTACACATCAGTCTAGATAAAATGCAGTATCTTCTTGATTGATCTAGCAGATCATCAATTCCACATGGCAAAGTATTGACTGATGGCATATAACATGACCACTAAAATGTGCAGTGCATTTTTAAACATTAAGACACAATAAGCATTGCCTTTACAATTCTTTATGATGCATTATATTGACACAGACCTACATTTCAGTATAGCATGCCTGATTTGGATATTACAAATTGAAGAGGGATATGGCAGGTATGTGAGAAATAATAGACAGATGTATTCACTTAACAAGTATTTATGGAGTTTCTACCATTTTTTTCCACATTTTTTGTGAAATGTGGAGGACTTTGTGGAGCATATTATGTAGAAGAGAAAGCAGTTAATAAGGTATCTTAGTTATTTTTTCCACTATAATACAATATCTGAGACTGGGTAATTTATAAAGAAGTGAAATCTGTTGCTCACAGATCTGGAGACTGGGAAGTCCAAGATCAAGACTTGCTGGCATTTGGTGAGGGTTTTGCAGCTGTACTCTCACATGGCAGAGGGAGAAGAGCAAAAGAGAGTAAACTCACAGTTGCAAGCCCTCTTCCATGGGAAGATTAGTGAAGCTCTCATAACCTAAATGCTTACTTTTAGGATCTGTTTCCCAATACTGTTTCATCAGGGATTAATCCTTCAACACATGAATGTTATGGACATATTCAAACTGTCACACCACAGGTAATACACACTAAGACATGAGGCTGGGAATCCCCTTCAAGGAACAATTCACCAGCTATTGTAAGATCAGTTAGCAATGCCGGAGAAAAGAGACTTCTTATCTACAGTCTAATTGGCCAGTGAGACTTAGGTAGGGAGTGTGGCTCTATGTGCACCTGTGCTCACATGGATGCACAGAAGCAGGGAGGTAGGGATGTGTTCCACGTCGGAGAAAATCATCTATGCAAAGTCTTAAATCAGAAAGAGATCATCAAGTATTTGTAGTATGTAACACAAATACTACCTATGGAGGGAAGAGTAGGGAGAAAAGTAGAGCTTCAAATTGAAATTCTTGCTTTGGACATTTGGGGTAGGGATATATTTAGGTGGGAGAAATAATAAGAATTGGTTGGATTTGAAGAAATTGATTTGGTATGATGGAGTAGTTACAGGTATCTCCTAGGTAGATGACTGGGGCACATAAGTATAATCATTCCTGACAGTGACACACTTGATACAGTAGAAGATACACAATCATAATGAGTTCAGTTTTAGAGATGATTAATTTAATTTGGTGATTAAGAAAATAGACTCTGGAGTACAGTATCTGATTTTGAATCTTAGCTTCACTATTTATTAGCTGTATGTGACCTTAGGTGAATTATCTCTCTATACTTTGGTTTCTTCATGTTTAGAACATTGTTAGATAATTGAGATGGTTAATTTTATGTGTTGATTTGGCTGGCCTACAGTGTATATATATTTGGTCAAACATCCTGGATGTTTCTGTGAGGTGTTTTGGATGAGAATAACATTTAAATTAGTGGGTTTTGAGGAAGTCACACTGCCTTCATGATGGGTGTGGGTGGGGTTAATCCTACTAATTGAAGGTCTGAACAACAAAAGACTGACCTCCACTGAAAGTGAGGAAATTCAGTAGAAGACAACATTCAGTATGAAATGCATCATTGGCTCTTTTGTGACTGTCCAGCCTGATGACAGACTTTGGAGTTGAGTTGCATCATCTGCTATTCTTTATGTCTTGAGATGCTTGCCCATCTTGCAGATTTTGGACTTGGTAGCCTCCATAATCTGCAAGAAATTTCCTTAAAATGCATCTTTTTCTATATGAATATGTGTATGTGTGTGTGTGTTTGTGTATTTTATTTTTCAGACTAATATAATAATAGTAGTAGTAAGTCATAAAGTTAATCTGAAGATTGAATAAGATAATATATGTAAATATTTCAGAACAGTAAACTGCTCCGTATGAATAATCAAATGTAGCAGTCATCTCCTGATGTCTGACATGTATTTCCATACGAAAGTATTGATTTGGAGTTCAAGATGTAACATAGGCTGGAGATAAAGTTTCAGTATCATTAGTGCACAGATGATAAATGATGCATTTAGAGTTGATTGGATTATCCAGACAGGGAAGATGCTTTGTGAGAAAGGCTCAGAGCAAAATCTTAAGAAAGCTAATATTCAAGATATGAACAAAGAATTTAAGGGAGAAACCAGCAAAGTAGAAAACCAGAAGAATGTTTCACTGAAGTACTGCAAAATGCGGTTATTGTATATGAGATTAAAGTCAGAATGCAACACTTACTTAGTGAATATAATTAGAATGAGCATATGCACAAGTTTACTTTGATCTGTTCCAGTTTATACCTGTTATCCAAGCATCATTAGTAAATAAATTTTATGATCATCTAATACTCAACTAAGAGAGTCAACATGTGATTTGAGATGGCTCAACTAAATTAAAGGTAAAGATTATACATTATGTTTGGTAAAAAGGTTTTTCACATTCTTTCACAAGATAAATAAGGAAAAACCTAATGTAGAGGACCCCTGCTGTGCTCTGAACGTGTTCCATTAAAATCCAGGTTGAAACCTAAACCCCATGGAGTAGGTATTAAGAGGTGGGGCCTATTACAGGTAATTAGATCTGAAGGCTCCACTCTCAAGAATGGGATTAACTTCCTTATTAAAGAAGATTGGAGACTTCCCCCCTTCTGCTCTGTGAGAACAAAGAAACAGGTGCCATCTTTGAGGCAGGGAGTCACCAACAGATATCAAACTTCTGGTGTCTTGATCTTGGACTTCCCAGACTGAAGAACTGTGAGCAATATATTTCTGTTTTTCATAAATTATCCAATCTATTTTGTTATAGCATTCTGAGTGAACTAAAGCAACAACCCTGACACCATTTTGCTTTGAAGAAAACAAGCCTAAAGGGAAAATGATGCTAAGAATGGCAGAATGGAGAGATGGAACAAACCTGATTATTGGAAACATATTTGAGCCTGTACTAGTAGAGCATGGAAAATTACTTACTTTTAAATATGTTATGAGACAATAGATTCCTTTCTTCTTTAGCACAGTGTAAATGGTAATATTCTGCAATTTGAAGCCCAATGAAACCCAACTGACAGAGATATTACAGGGGAGTAGGAATATCCTAACTGTAAGATCATTTTAAAATTTAACTGCCTCTTCCCCAATGCCTTATAAAGAGGGAGAGTCCCCTTCAAAGAATGACTGGAGAACTTGCTACTGAACATCGGGATGGGCATGATTTGGCAAGGCTGGAGAACTGAGGTAGTGTTGAGTACAAATGTTCTAGTAATGTGAGGAAACATAGGGTGGAATGGAATTCAGGAGAAGAATGAGGGATGCTACAGTTTACATATACCACAAACAGGAGGCAATAAATAAACTCCCCAATGGGGGGTAAAAACTGTATATTATGTATTAGTCAACTAGATTACTATAATGAAATGCCTGAGGCAGGTTAACTTTCTAAATAGAGGCTTATTTAGTTTATTGCTGTGAAGGTTCAAGAATAAAGGACTGGCATCAACCCAGATCATGGCACCATGACATCATGTCAGATGGCAGAAGCATGTGCAAGAGGGAGAGATCATTTTACCAATCAGGAAGCCAGAGAGCAATCCAAGGGCATGGCTCTCTCATATGGCAACTCACTCTGGAGAGAGCTTAGTGGTCCCATGAAAGTTTCTTTAATCCTTCCCAAGGGCAGCAACCTCAATGACACAAGGTCCTCCTACATTAAAACACTAAGGACCAAGTTTGCAACACATATAACTTTGGGGTATAGACTTAAACCGTGCCTGAACCATACAGCAATGGAAGGAGGAACTATGGGAAATGGTTCTGCTTAGGGATTGATTTTGCATTTTAGAGAGAAATAAATTTCCATGTCTGTCCCTTTTTATGAAACATTCAATATATTCTATATTAATGGAAGATGACATGGTGGCAATGTGGGTACTTCTGGAGAATTGCAAATAAGAGCCAGTTCTAGCTTAAAATCTGTCCAAAGCAGAAAGAAACCACATACATTGGATTACATAATAAAACTGGTGAGTCAGTACTAAAATTCCGAGGTTATACACTGGAAACCAAGTAAGAAGAAAGCTTAACAATGTCCTTGATAAGGTGAGGAAAGTCCAGTTGAGAGAAGTTGAGGATAAGATGAGAAGGACATGCAGAAAATTAGTACAGTTGAGAAGCTGTGGTGTGGAAGGAAACCTAGAGCTGAAAGGCAACCAGAGGAGACCTGGAGACAAAGGAAACTATTTTAGTGCTTTTGTTTTTATATACTTTTAAATTTGGATTAATTTTAGATTTATGGAAAAAACTGTAGGAGTTGTTCTTGGGAATGGTGCTTTAAGCTAAATGATTTTTTATGGGAGAGGGATAAATTGATTCAGCAGAAAAGAAGATAACTTCAAGAGACCATGAGTTCCCTGAGAAAATGAATCACAGGGAAGAGCTTCACAGTGCAATGCAGAGGTTTTCCTCAAATAAAACCAGAAACCAACAAATAGAGGCAGGGTGGCTACAATGAGGGAAGATTGGTAGGCTGGATAGTGGGGGCTGAGATTGTTCTCTATGAAGTATGACACATGTTCATAGAGAAGAAATATTATTTCCTGGAGGCACAAAATATTTATCTAGGGAAGTATTGTCTGTGTTACATAATCATTTGAGATTTGTTGTCATGTCTTTACAAAGTAACCAATTGAACATATGTGTGATTTTTTTAATGAATATTTGTATGTTTTGTTTCAGGTGCAAAGTTAGCAAAAAGTTGACTTTAAACAAGCATATTTCAGAATTAAGGATTTGGGCAGCCTTGGCAGACATACTTAAATTGATACCCAACGAACCACATATTTAATCCTCTCCTCTTGATTTATTTCTAGTCAATACAATATGAAAAAAGGTAAGAGAATTTTTCAGCTATCTAATTAAGATCCCTAAATATGTGACTTTGATATAGTCCAAAGAGAGATTAGCCTTGGTGGGCCTAAAACAATCAGGTAAGTTATTTAAAACCCAGTACAAGCTTGCCCTGAAGATAGAGACTTAATACAGCAGAACTTTCCTTCTCTCTTTCCATTGCTTTGACAAATCAAACTCCACAAACTCTGTAGCCACAAGAAAAGGAATACTACCAAAATCCTGAGGGAGCTTAGAAGTGACTCCTTCTATAGCCTCTAGAGAAGAATGCAGGCCAGTTGATGACTTGGTTTCAGACACATGATCGCCTGAGCATAGAATCCAGTGAATCTTCAGGCTTCTGACCTAAAGAATTCACCAGATAATAAAGGGGCATTGTTTAAGCCTCTAAGTTTGTAAAGATTTGTTAGACATCATAGACAAATGTAATACAGGAACTATGAAATAAGCAAAGGTGGGTAGTGAGGTTAAAAGCCCTTTCTGAACATGATTATGGTGCAAGACTATGGAGTTGATGTAGGATGTACGTGAGAATAGGACAATTCATTGATACCAGACAATTGCTAGAGTTGTAATTTGGAGAAAGTTAACTGGAAGGAGAGCAAGTCAGAAAGAGAGAGGGAGAGGGAGAGGGAGATGGCTCAGTTATAACACTATGGCAAATGACAGGCTAAACTAATGAGGAAGGAGCTTTTTTGGAGTTGAGAACTAAGAAGATGTGAGAGGCCAGCACGCTGATTAAATCTATTCTGTTCATGTGGACAACTTCAAAAGAAGGACCAGAGTGGTGGTGAAGAGAGAAATACATGATGGCAATCCATAAAGGAGAAAGCAGAACTGAAATGATACATACATCCCAAAGAAGCAGTCGATAAGGATGTCTGGTAATTTATACTTCAAAGAAATTAAGGTCTTTTTAGGAAGAAAAGGGTTGGAAGGAAGTAATGGGGAATTAGGAAGGGCAAAACATCATTGAAGAGTTATAATGTATGCAGAGTTGGGAGAAATCTAGCTTGAAGCTGTGGGGAGCAGAGCTTCGTGGACATTTTTTTCAGTTAGAGAAAGAAGAGTGAAGCATGCAGAGAAGAGTGAGGCCATTTTTTTTTTCTGTAGTTGAAAAACAGAACTTTAATTTCTTCCCAGTACTGAGAATTGAACACAGGGCCTGACAGTCATTGGCAATGTTCTAGCACTTGAACCGCGTCCCCAGCCCTTTTGTTTGTATTTTACTTTTGAGATAGGGTCTCACTGACTTAGCAGGCTGACCTCAAATTTTCAACTTTTCTGCCTCCACCTCCTGAGTAGCTGAGATTATGCACCACCAAGAACAGAACTTTTTAAATTTAATCAACTTCATTATTTATTTTTACACAGTGATGCCTCAAATATACAGTGTCAATTTGACTACATCTCAAAAATGACGATGAGTGATACTAGAACTATTTTGTCATAAATAGAGATGTAAATAATTAGATTTTTTACACCAACAGTGGGAGTCATTTTAAGTTTGGAAGTTATTTGTAAATAATAAAACACATAAATATCATATGACTCAATACTGTTGAATGGGGTATTATTGTTGCTTTTTGTGAAAGAAATTAGAACTCTCCCACTTTACACACTCCTGGTACTTGCCAGAGTGATACCAACATTTTCCAAAATATGAAGCTTGGGCTGATTTATTCTTTTTTGTTGTTGTTGTTTCTTTTTTTTTTCTTTTATTCATATATATATATATATACAATGTTTGGGTCATTTCTCCCCCCTTCCCCTCACTCCCTCTCTTAACCACCCCATTCCCTCCCTCCCCTCCCCTACCCCTTCACTTCCAGGCAGAAACTATTTTGCCCTTATGTTTAATTTTGTTGAAGAGAGAGTATAAGCAATAATAGGAAGGACCAAGGGTTTTTGCTAGTTGAGATAAGGATAGCTATGCAGGGAGTTGACTCACATTGATTTCCTGTGCATGTGTGTTACCTTCTAAATTAATTCTTCTCGATGGTGACCACAGTTGTTCAAAGGGCCCTATTCCCCCATTGTTAAGACACTGAACTGATAATCAGGGCTATTGTTCTTCTGAAGTTTGAAAGCAACTTCAAGGACTTCATGGAGGTCTGTTTTATTTTTTTAATGCAAATATGTTGTGTTTACTTTTTTATTTTATCATTTTTACATTTACTTACAACTTACATGTGTACACATTATTTGCCCCACCCCCCACACTGCCCACCTTCCAGTCAGAAGCCCTCTTGTTCTCCATGAAGAGAAAACATAAAAGGCAGAAAGAGAAACATAGCATTTTTACTAGTTTGAGATAAAAATAGCTATACAGAGAGATTCCTTGTGTTGTTTCCATGCATCTTCATATTTCAACCCATATTGGTTCATCTCTACCAGACCTCTTCACTACTTCCTAGTCCACTTCACATAGTGGCCTCTGCCAGGTTGAGATTACTATATTTGCTCCTATACAGTGAGCACATCAACCACATCCAAGTTTTTTATTTCTTTCCCTTTCCCTGTCTCTTCAGTGCACGGTCTCCCTTTACTGTGTGACCCATGTCCAATAATATTACTGCATTTATCTTAGGACTATAATCCTCATATGAGGGAAAACGTGATTTTTGGCCTTCTGAGGCTATCTTGCTTAAGATGATGTTCTCCAGTTCCATCCTCTTACCTGTGACTGACAAAATTTCATCCTTCTTTGTAGCTGGATAAAATTCCATTGTGTATAAATGCCACATTTTCTTAATCCATTTGTCAGTGGTGGGGCATCTTGGCTGTTTCCATAGCTTGGCCATTGTGAATAGTGCTGCAATAAACATGGGTGTGCAGGTGGCAAGGCCATTTTTGTTCTGATGTTGGAACGCCATTGCCTGAGGGCAACATGATAGGGCTTTGGAGGGCATAGAAAGATATTCAAATTAATCAACGGAGAGAGCAGGATGGATGAGGGACTTTGATGGAACCCATGCTAGAATGGAAAGTGATGCATGATGGGATTTCTGGATTATTAGCGAAAGACTACTACAGGGCTGTTCAATTTGACCCAGAGAAAGCACCAATTCCCTTGAACTTGCACAGAGACAACTTGACTAACATAGAATACTGATCTATGCTTCTTTATCATATTGTGGCAAGCAGAAGATGCTCTTTTTTTTTCAATTAATGAGGTTTAAACTCTGGGCCTTGCACTTAATAGGCAGACACTTTACCACTTGAGCCATTCCCCTATTCTTTATTGCTTCAGTTTATTTTTCAGAAAGGGTCTCATACATTTTCCAGGGCAGGACTTGGACTGCAGATATCCTATCTCCATCATCTCCTGGGTAGATGGAATTACAGGTATGTACCACCACACCTGTCTTGTTTTTGTTATTGTTGTTGTTGTTATTTTCTGCAGATTGGTCTCAAACCATTATCCATCTATCTTCACTTGGGATTACAGTAGCAAGCCACCACACTTGGCCTGTTTTATTTTTATGTGAAGTTACTATCACAAAACAACAGCCTCTCTTCTTCTTGCTCGAAGTCTTCAGCATTTTCCCATGCATTAGCAGTAGCCACCTCTTGATATGCCCTTCACAGTTTAATCCATTAAATGATTGAAATATGTGGAGTTGCTCCTCTTTCTTGCCAAATATATGTACTTTGTAGACACAAGCTATTTCTCAGATAGGGTGACCCAAAATCTAAACCAGAAGGGATTATGGAGGATGAACATGGGAAAGAGAGCTACAGAACTGTACTTGTTTACAAATCAAAGCCAAGTCCTTCAATTTAGTTTTTGTGACTCAATAATGAAACTAACAACTGATGCCCATCTTCCTATGTGTATGTCTTAATTGGTTGCAAAACTTGAGAGGGAAAGGCCTGCTATGTTTTGATCCTTTAAAACCTGAATGGCTGTAATAGATGACTTGAGCCCTTGCTCAACAGTGGAGGTACAGTATTGGCCTAGAATATACACTGCTATAGAAAAACAATATGGGATATAATCAAGAAAATTAGTATGTAATTGGGTAGGTGCTTAATATATGTATATTTTTCTCTCTCTACCTTAGAGCATCAGAAGGCTTTTAATTGATTGTTGTAACTTGTGTAACAAGGATACTAGGTAATAATGAATCATCATGTGAATTCAGCAGCCAGAGCTGGGTGGAAGTTTTACTTCAGATGACATACTTTTCACAGCATTAGAAATAGGTTCAGAGTCTGTGTGCCAACATCTAAGAGTCAAACACTTGGCTGGCTGTGTGTCAGGGAGTGGCTAAGAGGACAGAACTGACTGCCTTGTGCCAGCCAGTTTCTATGGGGTGGTGAAGTTGTTCCACACTCAGAAAGGAATTTGCAGGCAGGACCTTTGAAGATTATATCTTCCAAATAAAGAAGGAGAGTCAGCTGGATGAGGTATTTCTTTCCTGGGAGGTCACCTATGAGCATTGATACTAGACTCAGCTTGAAATTGCTGTGGCTAAATCTTTTTACCCTCAAGCTCTATGAGAAAATTCATGTGATACAGAAGAAAGTAAAATTTCCCCAAATAGATAGCAGAGATGAAAATAGAAAGAAAAGTCTTGACATGGTCAAAGACAGCGTCCAGGCATCTGTGGGAGCATCCTTACTCTTACCTTGTTATAATTTGGTTATATTTTGCTTGTAAAACAAAATATTAGCTCCAATTGAACACCTTTTTATTTGCAGCTTTTCCTAGTCCATTTGGCTTATCATCATTTTCTAAATTTTAAAGAAAAAATGAATATTCATTTGTAGCCATAACTATATTTTCAAAGAATAAAAGGGAGAATCAGAGAGGAAAATGATGGAGTACACTAAAAAGTCCCAAATGTCAATTTAGTTGGATAATATCAAATGTAAGAAAGGTATCAGGAACCAAAATTCTCTCCAGTAAGAATGAAGATTTAGCATTTAGATTTTTGTTATTAATTTTCATAGCCTGATCACTGTCAATATAAAAGCTTAAAATTTGACTTGCATTGAAAAGAATGTATATAATACTTATGATGGATAGCTTACATTTAAAAAGTTTGCTTAGTATTACAGGAAAGTTAACAAAATTTGGTTTAGAATAGGATAGGAGCCAGAACAGCTTCAGCAATCTACAGAACATTGACTAAGGTTCTTGTCAAGATGGATGGGATGAATCAGCTCTTTCCATTTATTTTTGGTAATTACTTGTTCTGACCAAGACTGGAAGAGACTTGGATTGGATTCCCTTCTCATCCATGCCACCTTGATTTACCATTCTACCATGACCAAACACAATGATGGAGAGGTAAATTCGCAAAAACTGAAAAAAAAAGAAAAGTGGAAGGAAGGAGGGAAGGAAGGAAGGGAGGGAGGAAAATGAAAGCAAAAGTAAGACAATGTATTTGAGTGCTGCTATAAACAATAAGAGACAACACTGAGAGCCTGAACCCTACCTGCCAGTATGGAGTGGACATGACTCAATGTGTATGATTGTTCCAGTTACCTATTGCTGTGCAACACTTCATTTTGTTTTACGTTTTTAGTAGGTTAGAGATTTGGGCAGGGCTCTGCTGGGAATTCTGGCTCCAATCTCTCAGGTAGTTGATGTTGGAAGGAGCCCATTGTTAGGAAAACAGGAAGCTGAAGAAGCTGGTATCATGTGAATCCTTTTTCTTTGAATAGTTTCATGTCCATCCTCCCCTTTTGGTTTCTCTATGCAGGCTAGTTTGAACCTCCTCAGAGTATGGTGACTTGAAGACAGAATGCTAACAGTGTCTCAGGGCACCAAAAAACCAGTCCAACCTCAAGAATCATGGGCATCAGTATTACCACATTCTCTAAATCACACAGATTTTATGAGAGGGTATCAAGGCTCCACTTGTCAACAGGACCAGGGTCAAAATCACATTGAAAGAAGAACATATGCATTTGAAGTTATTACTGGAAAATAAAATCTGTCAAACTGTGTACCCAAAACATATTGAGTCTCACCGTAAGAAGCCTGGTGAGGTCTTGACGTCCTCATATTGATTGTTCTCTCCTCCCCCACATCCCCCATTTGAGGGTCTGAGCCAGCAGGATAAATTCTAGTGCAATCACTGCCTGGTATTTTTAATACACTTCGCAGAACACAAGTGAAGTTGAGAATGAAGTAAAATCAATTCCAACAAATGAATTTCTTTTTTCATAATGGTTTTATGAATATGAAAAATATCAATCTTATAGGACTAGTTTTGAATATGTCAATCATAAAACTGAATGTTTAGAGACTGTTCTGTTTAGGGCAGAGAACATTATTGTGTATCACACATCAACTGTGTGCCAAGCACTATTCTTGTCGATGGAGATGCAACAGTAAATAAAACATAGAGTATTTAAAAATCCCTGCCACCAGGGAGGTTACCTGAAAAAACTATTCTCTTGGGAAAGGGATGCTGCCTAGTAAATGTGTAGGTATTCAGGTTCTTCCACCAGTACTGAATAGGCCCCAAGGCATGAACTGTGTCATTTTCACCACATATTCCAGGTTCTACCACAGTGCTTGAAGGATACTAAGTGTTCAATGAATATTTTCAAACTAATGTGCAAATATGAGGGAATTCAGGCCAGTTGCTTAAAAAAAAAAAAGGACTTTCTTGCAAAGTAAGTTACCATGCCCTCTTCTTAAAATCTTGGCCCAGACAAGTTTGGGGAGATTCCTGAACAATGTCCTTAACAAAATGAGAAAGAGGAAAGAATAGGAACTGACTCTGCTACATACTCAAAAAGAAAAGAAGAAAGAAAACTATAAGATTGGTAATTCCCCTGTGATTGTTATTCTTGCTTTTCTCTGGTTCCCTGTAATAATTAATAGTAATATTTGTAAATGTTATATGTACTGGCTTTTGAGGATTGAAGGGAAGGTGGAAGCTGGGAAGACAGTTACTCTGTGCAAGAAAGCTCACGGGCAGAGTATCCTCTAGGGATAGAGACCCCCAGCTCCTGCTTTAAGGGAAAACAGAGTACTAGGCCTGCACTTCAGAAGGCTCCAGAGCCTAACAGTGCAAAGGGTTTGTGCTTCCACCACTGAGGCTTCCCTGATTTTTTTCTTGTATAAAATTAAAAATAAATTAATGCTCTTCTTATGATTTCTTTGTTCTGCTCTTTAGCTCACTTAATATGTCATCCAAGCTAGAAGTCATCCTCAATCCCTGCCCTTCTTCATTTGTAGACACACCTAGTCCTGCCTTTTCTGCCTGTTAATGTTCTTCTCAGCCTCTTTATTCCCAGTGTCATTGCCTTTTGTCTGCCCCAGATCATTTCAGTCTCCTGGATTACCAGTTTTTCCTTAATTGTTCTGCAGAATGAAAATCCTTTATCTCACTTCACATTGCTCTTTCCATAAACACAAAAATGACTATGTCATTCTCTTCTTAACTTTTTGCTCAGAAGGCCTACCACACTCAGGATGAAGCCCCAAACTTGAGGAGAAGACTCAACTGTTCAACTAAACTTTGGTCTTATGTTTGGTGCATCTTTCCAAAACATATCTTATATTCTATTCTCACTGAAGCACAAATAAGCCATGTTATTCCAAAGGATCAATTCATATCTTTGCAAGTGAAGTTCAATGTACCTAGAAAGTCCTTCCCTTTTCCTCCAATACACAGATTCTGTCTCAATTTTCAAGACCAGTTCAAATACCACTTCCATTCAATGAGGCTTGTGGTTATTTTTCTCCTAGGCACTGTAGACTCCTACAGTCTATGCACATCCCACAAATCAGACACATATTCTTGTTCTGGTGAGTTTCCTTTCCTTTCCTGACTATCTTGGGAGGAGCAATTGTGTGTTAACTAACATTATATCATAAGTGCCTCACACAGCACCTGTGGGAAAACCAGGAAATAACACAGATGAAGTGAATGAGTCAATGAGTGATGAAATAAATAAGTCAGAATGCACAGACAGTTTTGGTTCTGAGCTGTGATGTTAGAAAAATGGTGAAAATACAAGTCAAGGTGAGTGAACCTATTCCATGTCATTGATTTTCTCTGGAAATCTGCCATTTTATTGCCTAGGGATATAAATAAATTATACCAGGAAATACTAATACAGCTATATGGTCTCTGGACAGCTAAAAAACACCTGTCAGTTCCATACGAGATATGCAATTATGTTATTTGATGGAAAAAGTCTTGAGCTTTGAACAAAATAAGTTTGTAGTCTAGTATGGACAGCTGAATCTGGAAGGTGGTGTTCATTTTTCTTGTAGCAAATGGGCTAACTCCAGGTCTCTATGAGTGTCCAGTCACCAAGAAATAATGGCTTCAGCTTGGTAGTATATTCCAAAGAAAAGATACTAATCTTGTAGATAAATGTAAGAATAGAGACTCATGATGATCATTGTAGAGCTAATTATGAATAACTCTATAAAACCAATAAGTAACAATAAAAGTAATAATTGTTGAGAGTTATTGAATGCTTTCTATGTGCACAGTTCTGACATTTTCCATGTGTTCATTTAACACTTATATTAACCCTAAGAAGTAGGTGCCATTGTTACCCTCATGTTACAAAGATATTGACATGTGGTAACTAACCTAAGGTCACACAAATAGTGATTACCAGAGCTAGAAATCAAACTCAATCTGGCTCCAAAACTCATGCTCTTAAACACTTAATCTTAGATGAAGAAGCCCTCATGGATAATTTCTATTTTAATGGTTTTAGTATTTTTACAGCTGTGCATATGATTAAAAAAAAATTGGAAAATTGGAAAAAAATCTACTATATAAAACAGGTAAAGAAGCTGAATTAGACTTCCATTTCCTAGCAATATGGTAGACAAGATATAATGAAAGACTTTCTTCCACAAAATACAAAATTTTTTTCTTAATATTTAAATGTGTATTTAAGTATTTCAGAAAATAGGAAAACTCTTAAGAGAAAGAAAAAGTGAGATAAGATCTAGAGTGTAATAAAATGGAGGAGGTTGTAAAAGCCTGTATGGATTCCCTGGTTCATAGAAAACTAGACCTCTTCCTTTAACAGGCATATGCAGAAGAGAAAAAAAAAAGTCCTGGATCCTTATAAAGGTGCAAGTCACAACAGTCATATTTTAACTAGGATTCTTGACAGGATTGCCTCTGAGAGAAAGTGTGGTGTGTGTGTGTACCATGTGAAGGGAGAAATTTGTCAATCTTAGCCTATGGTCTAGGTGATAAAATTCTAAAAATTTTTAACATTTTTAACTGTGTCTTAGCTATCACACCTATTGATGATTGAGATCTACCACACCTGAAAGTTCTAAATAAAGAAATTCTGTAAAATATTTCTGGATCAGATTTCCCTCACATTTCTAGCAGAAGTAAATGCAAATTTTCTCATTCTCAAACCAGATACTATAGAATTCAACCAGCAAAACCCCTAAGCAACATAGTCTTGTACAAAAAAATAAAAAGAAACTAGTGATGAAATAAGGTACATGGCTTCTCGTTCAAGTTACAAAGAGCTCGTGAGTCATTTCTCTTGTTCTCAACAACAAAAACACTGGACAAGATGAAGATCAACAACTCTCCTTAAATTTATAAAGCACTGAAATCACAAGGCAAATTTCTGCTCCCAAAATTGGAGAGATAAATGAGAACTGAGAGTCACATTGTCTTCTGCTTACCTGAAGTAGATACCCCAAACAGGAGCCAACATTGGAGTCAGTACTTGTGGAAACAATGTATAATCTGCTGAATTGCCAGATACTCAATGTGACCACCCTGAGAATTAAAAGCTTCGAAGGTCTAGCTTTATAAGGTCCCACACTTTTGTCAGTTTTACCTCCATGAATTCTAGCAAGTTCTCACAGTAAAGACGAGAGAAATCTCTCCTCATAATTTTAGGGAGTGAGTGAGGGAGAAGAAAATGAACCATTTTGAAATATTCCTAGAGCATTCTTTTCTCCTTAGCAAAAGGTTGCCTTTAATCCTCGAAAGAATGTTTTTGCAACTTAACCTACTTGGGTTTTACCAAATCATAACAGATCTGGAGAAAGGGAAATACTAAACTCTGTCTGGGTAGGATAGCTCAAGACTGTAATCTTAGCTACTTGGTAGGTGGAGATAAGGAGGATAGCAGTTCAAGACCAGACTGGGGTAAAGTTCGTGAGACCCCATCTGAACCATGGCATGTACAGTTCTCCTGGCTACACAGGGAAGGACAAGTAAGAGGACTATGATCTGGGCTGGCTGGTCATGAAGTGAGACCCAATCTCAAAAATGACCAAGGAGTGGTTGAGAGGCACAATTGGTGGAGTGCCCACCTAGAAAGTGTGAGGCCCTGAGTTCAATCCTTAGTACTGCCAAAATAATAATAATGATGATAATAAAATAAAAGATTTAAAAAGTAAACTACCTGAAATATAGTATGGAAAGAGCAAAAATCTAAAAGTTAAAACTGGGAACAAGAGAATAATACTATCTGTAAATGACAAATTGCACATGAGAGCAGATTGTAGCAAAAAAATGGCATTAAAATATGTAAATGATTTCTAAAATTCAACAAAAAAAGAAAAAACAAACAAGAGAACAAAAATTATCAAAAGGCATGAATGGGAATGCCACAGAAGAAAATTACCAATAAATATTTGAGTTTTTCCATTTGTCGCCAAGCAATTTCAAATTACAAGAATGTTGACAGAATTGACCTGAGTTATTTTATTAAAACAAAAAATGTAGTAATATAGCATGAATTCCCAGACAAGTTCTGTCACATAGTGGTTAATAATGTTGTTTGTAATTGTGGGTTCAAGGAGTTTTGGGGTTACTGTTTCAACTTGTCTCTATTGTTAATAATAAGGGCATTGAGAATTTTGGTGGTTTAGGTGAGATCCCAGAGAGCTTTGCCTTTGTGACCACTTATGTAGCAAGAAATGTGCTTATTGTCCAAGAAGGAACAGATTGAGAAGAATCTCTGTATTCAAATCCTTGTTTCTGAGATATGCCACGCACATGTCAGTGTTCTTTATTGAGAGAAAAAGTGTGTTCAATATGGCCCTTATAAAGAGAGAGGGCAGTTGGAACTCATGCCTCACCTCTCCAGGCATGCAGCTATGAAGCAGCCTTTAGCTTTGATGCATATCCTTTCTGTATATAGTTGCCATGCTTTATTATTTCCCTGCAATAAGCTATAGATTTGTGTGCATTGTAATTTGGGTACTGGAACCCTTCTTTTGACAAGGTATTAAAAAATAAAAATATGAGTAAATCTGGTGGTCCATGTCTATAATCCTAAATTCTTTGGATGTGGAGGCAGGAGGATTGTGAGTTAGAAGTCAGCCAGAGCCAAAGGCAGTGTAACATCCTGTCTCCAAAACAAATTCAAACAAAAGGACTGGGGATGAGATTCAAGTGGTAGAATGCTTGCCAACCATGCACAAAGGCCCTGGGTTCAATCCCCAGTAATACACACACACACACACACACACACACACACACACACCAGAATAACAAGTATTGGTAAGATTTACAACAACAGGGATTTTCTTACAGGGCTAATTGGATTATTCATTGATAGAAGTACTTTTGAACATTATTTGGCATTATGTGATAAATTTGAAGTATATCATACCTTCAACACTACAATGTTCCCTTAAAATATAGTCTTAAAATATAATGCACATGAGCACCAAGATAAGTTTATATAAGTTTTTATAGAAGTAGCTGGCTTACATAAAAATATCCATGAGCAAGAAAATGAACAGATATATTTTGGTCTATTGATACAAGAATAACAATGGATCAAAACAAATCATGGAAGGTTTTTAACATGAAAGGTTTGATGTTGGTTTTGCTCATGCTCTACTTTAGAAAGGACTGTTTATTGTATTGTTTTTTGTATGTGACGAACAATTCCAAAACTGCTTGTATTAACCAATGCCATCCATTCACAGTTAACTATATTGAGGATCCAAGAGATAAATGGCCTATCATATTGCATAGTTTATTTCTAGTAGAAATGAATCTAGACTACTTCATTTGCCCATACTCCATCCACCTAACTAAAGTAAAGAATACGTCTTGGTATCCTGAACCCATCCTGATATATCCACAAGATAGGGTAGGGTGGGAAGCAGCCACAGAAGTTTCAGGTTTGATCAAGAACTTAAACACTGGCGAGACATGGCATCCCCAGTCTGGGCCATACTGCTGAGCAGCTCACTAGGCCCTCTTTCCTAGACAAAATTTCAGCCAGCACAAAGTAGTGAATTCTGTTAGAGCGTTGATCCAAACACTGTGACTTTGTTAGAATTCTCTGTAATACTTCTAAGTAACATGAGGGAATGCTTTTAATGAGACACTCTGGATATTCAGAATGGCTCAGTTTCCTTTTCTCATAAGGTTTAATGGCAAAGTTTTTGTCAGCTTGTTATGTTCAATGGCAGAAATATGTTTCTAGTTTCTCAGATGAAAATTCATGCCAGGAGAAATGTGGAACAAGTAAAGGCTAACCAGTCATCAGAATCATCTGACACAGCATAATATTTGTGTTGGTACTTAACAGACACAAGAGAGTAGGATTTAGTAAGAGATCAAAGGAAAATGCGTGAGATATTTTGTGAAAATATTTTGAGTAAGTGGGATTAATTAAGTCAGGGTTTTCTCATCACTCCCTTTAGACAGTGATGGGGAAGGGTTTTATAGGCATTTTCTTGTCTAAAGGTAGAAAAGGATGGTACAAATCTTGTCCATGATAAGGATAGAAGAGAAAAATGAGTAATTTCATCCAATGGTATCCAAATACGGTTCTATGACCGGCTGTATAAGAATACCCTATTTTTGAAAAATGGAGACTTATGAAATCTCACAGGGACTATCATTTATTTAGGCTAAAGTTTGGGCTCAGAAGTTTATAAAAATGAAAAACTTCCCTGGACATCACTGTGGAGTTCTGATTTTTATGGGAAGGTAATTTTGAAAATTTCTCTTCTTACAATTTTTTAATCATGAAAATAGCCAATCACCAGGGATGGAGTGAAGTTATTGTAATTTAATGTGCTAGTAAGGAAATAGGATGTTCTTCATGGAGAAAGAGCAAAGGAGATGATACATGTTCATATTGTCTGACTCAGCGTTATGGGAATAAGAGCTACCAATTGATGTCAGCAGTGTTGTCCATGGGTATGTCTTCCTCATCCTTGAGTCCACTGTTGACCCCAACATGGGTACAAAGCACCTGGGTCTGGTCAATAAACAAGTTTGGAAGAAGCAAAACCTAGAATTAGTGAAACCAACTGATGTTCTTCAGTGCTTCCAATGATAGATCATATTTCTAAAGACTTGAAAGATTTATAACACATACTGTACACCTGGTGCATTCCAGATGAGCGAACTTTGTGTGCTCAGAAGTAAGCGGGAAGATATGCTGCATTGAATTTTATTGATTTTCTTTTTTGCTTGTATAGTTTTATGATGTTCCATTTTCTCTTTCTGTTGGTTTGGAAATTGTGGCCTCAGTTATTTATTTTCTTCCTTCATTTTACATTTAAAATGTATGTGTAACACTGCATCAATTTTCACGGCCACAGGAAAGGGCTGGGTGAAGTCTCTGGCCAAGATAAGAAAGTCTCAGGATAGAGGAATTAATTCTTTCCCCTCTTAGGTAACTTCTCCGGAAGTTCCCTTTTCCTTTTATGTTCTCACAATTTTGAAAGTATTTATAATTTGCCTTTTCATTTCATCACTTTCTGATTTTTTTTAACACCAAGATCTCACTTTCAGGGACTATATATTGATAGCTCTAGAATTTTTTCTTTTGTATTCTGTACCATGCTCTTTGTGAACAATTTTCTCCTACAGCTTATTGATATAACTCATCTAGCAATAAGATTAAATAGCTGAATTATAATAGAAATAGTGCTTTTATCTGTAGATATTTAGTAATTGATGAGGATCAACTTTGTAACAAAAATATCCCCCTTTCCAGTTTTATTCAATTCACAGTATGGTTTTAATTGGAATATTATCTCATTTTTGCATTATAAAGTACTTTTCTTTCAATAATCTCAAGGCTTTGGACCAATTAGATATTAAACCCTTGTTTGGGCTCATGACCCATGGAAAGTGTTCTGCCTCTAATTTTGCTAGTTCTTTTCAATATTTGGTGAATTAATATACTAGAATAAACATTGCAAGTACATGGATCTTTGCTGTGCTGAAGACTGGAATCAAATGTAGTGTCACTGTCCTTGGTAAAAGAAATGATTTGACAAAGGGCTCTTCCTTTCCATGTGACAGCAGTCATTAGGTAAGCTGAGATGAGTGCAAACAAGTATATCCAGCAGCTACAGAGGAAGAAGCAGTTAGACAAGAGGCACTTTCTTCTGATAGTTTGCTTGCTGGCAGTACCCTGTGCTCTCTGTGCTACGAGGGGCTCCCTGTTCCACTAGGCCAGACAAAGCATGCCACTTGGGATACAAGGCCAAGCATGGTTATGTCATATATAGATGTTGTGTGTGCTGTGGTGGCCACAAATGCCCAGTTCCTAATGGTACAATTTATGGCAAGCCAGTTCATCATAGTGTTAATAAGATAAGGTTTGCACAGGAACAAGCTGGACATCACTGTGGAGTTCTGAGAGTCCTGAATTCTTACTAGGTTGGTGAAGATTCCACATACAAATTCTTTAAGGATATCCTTATTGATCCATTCCATAGGCTATCAGAAGAAATCCTGACACCCAGTGGATTACCAAACCAATCCACAAGCACAGGGAAGACTGACATCTGCAGGCCACAAGGGTTGCTATTTCCACTACTGGTGGTTCTCATCTTGCAGCTAATAAAAGTAATGTTTGTAAAATTCATACCTAGTATACAGTTTAGGACTGTAAAAATTATTTGAACATATAAAGGAGAGGCCCAAATAAGTTTTTCTTGTCAATAGTCACATATAAACCTCTTATTATAGTTCCTCATTACATCAGCAGAGCAGCGCCCATATCCTTTGGTGATATATCCCAAGACCTTCAATGTTTTCCTGAAATTGTAGATGGTACTAAATCCTCTATATAATAGGCTTTTCTCTCACACATACATGCCTATGATGAAGTTCCATGTATAAATAAGTCATAGTAAAAGATTAACAACAACAACAATAAAACATAATAGGACAATGCACTGTAATAAGAGTTATGCAATGTAGTCTCTCTCTCAAAATATATTATTGCACTATATTTTACTAAATTGTGGTTTTTGACCGTGGTTCACTATAAGCAATAGTAACTGTGAAAAGTGAAGTTGTAGAAGAATATCTCAGCTTCAGTCATTCTTACATGTCATCACAAATGTTAACTCATCACATAATTAGAACTCCAATAGTTTCATAGTGTGTACCATATGATACTGCCGTATTTGTAATTAAAAAAATGAATGATGATCAAAAATTTCATATAATTCAACCTGATGAATAATATTTTCTATTCATTCACTTTTTAACTATTATACTAGGAAAAAAGTTGCTGACATAAAAGGAAAACTTGTGCCACTTGTGATAAATAGAATATAACACTACAAGCAAATAAAATAAAAACAAAACAACAGAAAGGGGTAATATTATTAAGTGCTAGCTAACTGCTATTGCCTGCCAAACATTTGGAGCTGGAAGTCTGCACTTTCTTTGCTAATGGAAGACATTAACAAGTGAAACAATGCCCATGAAACCAACAAAAATCAAACCAAGACATGCTCTTGAGATAATCAGTATTGATGGAAACGTTAAAAGGGAAAAACTCTTTCAGCCTATGATTTAATATTATTTAATTCCACACTCTAGAACCACACATTTTACATTTTGGAAAATGCCATGTTTTTAATTTGTTTCATTTTCCTTTTGTGTTCAGGGGAGATTTCTAAGCGTACAAGAAATGGCACATGATACTCATTTATCAACATCTAGCACCAAATCTCATAAATTAGTCAAATGAAGCAGAATCCAGGATCTCTTATTTGGGTCAGGAAAACAAGTGAATGACTTATGTAGACTTAGACATAAGTTAATGAATACAAGGAAAAGATATGAAAAGCGACAACATTTGCGAGAACATTTCCCATTATATCCACGATCATTTCTATAATTCTTAGCTGATGAAGTATAAAACTAGTATGCAACAGTTTGAAGTGAACACACTCATTGTCTAATGAACTTCTTCATTTTCATAAATGGGATATTTTGGTTGCTGGAAGTATGTTTTGTTGTGTTGTATTATGAAGATTAGAAGATTAAACAGAAGCATCATTGTATGTATTGACAATACATAGGAAATTAATTGAAGTAATATTTATATATTACTATATTAAGATGATTTGTCCCTAATACAGCAGTCAGGCAGAAAAAAATGATGAAATGTAATGTCATGATATATTACTTTGTTACCTGTTTATATGAAATATCTAACAATACAATGTAAATTGATATACAGAAAGATAAGATTTTACTAAAATATCAAGAGAAATAGGAAAAGACCTAAGAGAAATGCATGCAATGAAGTTAATAGACACACTAAAAATACCTGATTTTGAGGTTCAAGCAATTATATGATGGAGTACTTTGTTAGGAAACAGAAAAGCAAAAGGGGTGGGTGGGAGAGGGAAGGGGCAGGGGGCAGGGAGGAGAAATGACCCCAACAATGTATGCATAAATGAATAAATGAATGAAGAAAAAAAACTAAAAAAAAAGAATAAAATAAAATTATGAAACTGCAAATGTTATTAAAATTAAAGTCTCAATGGATGTTTTGAGAAAGGCAGCTGAAGAGAAAATTGAAGCAAAGAATAGCAAACTCTGGGTCTCACCAAAGAAAGAATTCAGGGATGAGCACATGAATGAATTTTAATAGAGATTTATTGAAGCAAAAGCAAAAGTGCACCCTAGGAGATTGAGAGTGGGCAGCTTGAGCAAGCATTCAGGCTCCCTGAACTCCTAAGTCTTTGCCACTTTGATGAAGAGGATTTAATGATTATGTTAATGATATGTACATAATTGTGGAGATTTCTGAGAAACATGAAGGCATTTCCAAAATCGGGAACGAGGAGTGGTTTACCTAATAAGGTGTCTTCAGAGCCAAGTGCCAATTTGAGGGTCTGAGTAAGCATGAGAATTGCTACCATAATGAGATATAGGTCAAGCCTCTGGCTGATTTAAAGTTGGGAAAGTCCCTGCTAGGGAACTATTATCTATTACAATAATAAGTAGCCTCAACCATGCTCAATCATTACACCAGGAAAATGGAGGCCAGACCCCCATCTAAATATGATTCCCAGTTTCTGACTGGAAAATCTGTGCAAATACTCTAAAACAAAGACCTAGAAAGGACAGAAGCATAACAGTAAGAGTCTCACCTAAGTTTGGAAGTTAAAATTAGAAAGCTCTTGAGGAATTTTGTTTGAAGGTAAGAAAAGTAGCAGGAACTAAAATCACTGCCAAAAATCAAAATAGAAAACAAAATAAAGACTTTAAAATAAATGAGTTATAATTCTGAAATAGAAAAAAGGAAAATGTCCCCAAAGGAAAAAAAAATTTAACAAAGCTGTCATCAATGAATTTTGAATAGATACACAAAGAAGATAAGAAATGAAAATAGAGCCATTGAAAGTATTTTAAAAAATCAATATTATGAACTCATTCTAATTTGACACTGTAAAAGAGAGATTAAATGAAATTGAGAGGAAGGTGTTGAGGAATTCATCTCAAATCTAAATCACCAAATTGTTGACATATTTTTCAAAAATTATGCTTATTGCCTTCTAATATGAGTTTGACAATGATTGGGAGAAGAAGAAAATAATATTGATTTTGAGTAACTTTCACCTTTAATGAAAATTGTGTATTCTTTTCCACCCACAAAGTCCATATATCATGAAGTTCTTCCTAAAGATTTTATCCTCTTTGCTCAAAACTTTCTGCAATCTGTACAGTTCTATTCTAGATACCAATGTATTTCTCACTTGGTTACATGAAATAATTAAAATAATTGGCTAAAACGTAATAAACCACATTAACAGAAGCAAAGACAAAAACCACTTGATCATCTCAATAGATGCAGAAAAAGCCTTTGATAAGATCCAACACCATTTCATGATAAAAGCTCTAAGAAAACTAGGAATAGAAGGAAAGTTCCTCAACATTATAAAAGCTATATATGACAAACCTACAGCCAGCATTATACTTAACGGAGAAAAATTAAAACCATTCCCTCTAAAATCAGGAACCAGACAAGGATGCCCACTATCTCCACTCCTATTCAACATAGTACTGGAATTCCTAGCCAGAGCAATTAGGCAAGAAGAAGGAATAAAAGGAATACAAATAGGTAAAGAAACTGTCAAAATATCCCTATTTGCAGACGACATGATCCTATACCTTAAAGACCCAAAAAACTCTACTCAGAAGCTTCTAGACATCATCAATAGCTATAGCAAGGTAGCAGGATATAAAATCAACATAGAAAAATCATTAGCATTTCTATACACTAAAAATGAGCAAACGGAAAAAGAATGTATGAAAACAATTCCATTTACAATAGCCTCAAACAAAATCAAATACCTAGGTGTAAACCTAACAAAAGATGTGAAAGACCTCTACAAGGAAAACTATACACTTCTGAAGAAAGAGACTGAGGAAGACTATAGAAAGTGGAGAGATCTCCCATGCTCATGGATTGGTAGAATCAACATAGCAAAAATGTCGATACTCCCCAAAGTAATCTACATGTTTAATGCAATTCTCATCAAAATTCCAATGACATTCATTAAAGAGATTGAAAAATCTACTGTTAAATTTATATGGAAACACAAGAGGCCACGAATAGCCAAGGCAATACTCAGTCAAAAGAACAATGCAGGAGGTATCACAATACCTGACTTCAAACTATATTACAAAGCAATAACAATAAAAACAGCATGGTACTGGCACAAAAACAGACATGAAGACCAGTGGAACAGAATAGAGGATCCAGATATGAAGCCACACAACTATGAGCAACTTATCTTTGACAAAGGAGCTAAAAATATACGATGGAGAAATAGCAGCCTCTTCAACAAAAACTGCTGGGAAAACTGGTTAGCAGTCTGCAAAAAACTGAAACTAGATCCATGCATATCACCCTATACCAATATTAACTCAAAATGGATCAAGGATCTTAGTATCAGACCACAAACTCTAAAGCTGATACAGGAAAGAGTAGGAACTACTTTGGAGTTAGTATAGGTAAGAACTTTCTCAACGAAACCCCAGCAGCACAGCAACTAAGAGATAGCATAGATAAATGGGACCTCATAAAACTAAAAAGCTTCTGTTCATCAAAAAAAAATGGTCTCTAAACTGAAGAGAACACCCACAGAGTGGGAGAAAATATTTGCCAGCTATACATCAGACAAAGGACTGATAACCAGAATATGTAGGGAACTTAAAAAACTAAATTCTCCAAAAACTAATGAACCAATAAAGAAATGGGCAAGTGAACTAAACAGAACTTTCTCAAAAGAAGAAATTCAAATGGCCAAAAAACACATGAAAAAATGCTCACCATCTCTAGCAATAAAGGAAATGCAAATTAAAACCACACTAAGATTCCACCTCACCCCTGTTAGAATAGCCATCATTAGCAACACCACCAACAACAGGTGTTGGTGAGGATGCAGGGAAAAAGGAACCCTCATACACTGTTGGTGGGAATGTAAACTAGTACAACCACTCTGGAAAAAAATGTGGAGGCTACTTAAAAAGCTAAACATTGATCTACCATTTGATCCAGTAATACCACTTTTGGGGATATACCCAAAAGACTGTGACACAGGTTACTCCAGAGGCACCTGCACACCCATGTTTATTGCGGCACTATTCACAATAGCCAAGTTATGGAAACAGCCAAGATGCCCCAGCACTGACGAATGGATTAAGAAAATGTGGTATCTATACACAATGGAATTTTATGTAGCCATGAAGAAGAACAAAATGTTATCATTCGCTGGTAAATGGATGGAATTGGAGAACATCATTCTGAGTGAGGTTAGCCTGGCCCAAAAGACCAAAAATCCTATGTTCTCCCTCATATGTGGACATTAGATCAAGGGCAAACACAACAAGGGGATTGGGCTTTGAGCACATGATAAAAGCGAGAGCACACAAGGGAGGGGTGAGGATAGGTAAGACACCTAAAAAGTTAGCTAGCATTTGTTGCCCTTAACGCAGAGAAACTAAAGCAGATACCTTAAAGCAACTGAGGCCAATAGGAAAAGGGGAACAGGTACTAGAGAAAAGGTTAGATCAAAAAGAATTAACCTAGAAGGTAACACCCACACAGGAAATCAATGTGAGTCAACTCCCTGTATAGCTATCCTTATCTCAACCATCAAAAACCCTTGTTCCTTCCTATTATTGCTTATACTCTGTCTACAACAAAATTAGAGATAAGGGCAAAATAGTTTCTGCTGGGTATTGAGGGGGTGGGGGGGAGAGGAAGGGGGTGGAGTAGGTAGTAAGGGAGGGGGTGGGGGCAGGGGGGAGAAATGACCCAAGCCTTGTATGCACATATGAATAATAAAACAATAAAAAAAAATTGGCTAAAAATGTCTAAATGAGAGAGACAAACAGATGAAAATGTGAAGGGTTATTGATAGAAATGACTGAGGACAAAGCAATGAAACTGACTATAATAACAGGGGAGAAGGGGTTTGCTAAGAACTCAGTGGTAGAATGCTTGCCTCAAATTTGGGAGGCTCTGGCTTCAATTCCTAGTACAACACACACACACACACACACACACACACAGACAAACCATATTACCTACCCAAATTACTGGGTTCAAATGGTGTTGCAGGTTTTCTCATCAGAAATTAAATTAATTCTTGTTTTTAATTTTTTTTGAGAAGTGAGAGTACTCTGGTATAGCTTTATTGCTTATTGTCAATTGTGGATACTTATTGTCCTTATTTTTTAATGACTGTATATTAATTGTACAAAGCTATTTCATTGTGATATGTCTGTACATGCATACCATGTACTTTGTCATATTCACCCTTTTATTATTCTTTCTTATAGCCCTTTCCCCATTTTAAAAATTTAATAGGTTTCATAATTCTACTTTCATACACATATATAATATACTTTGATCAGAATAGGAAAAACTTGTTCTGAATTACAAAGATAGTTCATAAATTGCTAAATCAGGCAAGGACAGCAAATGGAAATATACATATATCAACCATAATCATAAATATTGTTTAAAGAATCCTACATACACTGTGAAGAAATCATACTCTGAATGTATACAAATTAATAAACATAGTTGTATAGAAGTAGATTTCTTTTACTTGTTGAAAGTATTACTAAAATGAGTAAAAAATATTTAAAAGCTATTAAAGTTAGGAATAAGACAAAAATGTCCTTTTTGATCATTACCATTTGATATTGTACCAAGGTTCTAGGCAATTCAATTAAGAGAAGAAAACAAATACACAATGTAATGATTGAGAGGAATACACAGACAATATATATATATCAAATAGATGTGCTTGCACACACAAATCTAAGAGAAATCTGCAACTTAGAAAAGAATTTTAATTCTGCCTTAGAAAAGAATCTTCATAATTACAGTAAGTTATTTTTCTTAGATTTTGAAGTACTTAATCATATCATTGTTAAATGCCTTTAATTTTGCCTCATCTTGTGCAATTTCTATACCTGGAATTTATTGTTGTTATGTAACAGAGTTGGCTGAAACCTGGAGAACAATTCTCTTTATAATACCTTACAGGGTCACAGCTTAGAAGGTCACACCTATCTTGCCTGACTTTAATGTATTTCTAACATTCCTTAATTAAGCATGATGAGGTATTTTTCAGGCTGAGAGCAATATATTTTTATAATACTTGTCTTTTAATATTTATAGGGAATTGGTTCCAGGCCCTAACATGTATACTAAAATCCATGAATATTCAAGTTCTTTATGTCAGATGTTACAGTATTTGCATATAATCTAAAACATCCTTCCATATATTTTATGTCTATATTACTTATAATACCTAATACAATTTCAATGTTATTCAAATTTTATAGTACAAGGACCAATGACAGGAAGAAAAGGCCTGTATGTTATCAGTTTGAACACAATACTCCCCCCAATATATTGTCACTCTGGATTTCATTGAATCTGTGCATGCAGAACCTATGGATGTAGAAGACTAACATTACATCATCATAAAACTTCTCACTACTGAATTTAACAGCCTTTCTTAGACTTCCTTCTAAGTTTCAATTTTTGTCACAATGCTTGAAATGTTTTTTTTACATCCTCTTGATATTTACTGGGGTCATCAAGAACCCCCCCCACACAAACACACACATAGAATCACAGCCTTCTTTCTTACCTACAATTTAAAATATGAAAAATTAGAAACAGCAGTAGGGTAATACCAAAATATTATCTTAGTTATTTATAAAAGCTAAATTTGAGAATCAAATGGTCCTGTTCACTGAGCTCTAGCAATCAGACAATTCATCCACACAGCCTCAGGCCACCCCTTGTGCCTAGATAAGATTTATGACATGGAGAACCAGAAAGGAGCTTGTACAGGCACGCTACCAAACGGTAAAAGCAGATGAGCTAAGCAAGAATAGTTTTGTTTTTACTTCCTAAGTATAAATCAAGCAAGGCATTCCTATTTCCAGGTAGTGGAGGTGAGGTTATAAAGAGGCCAGGAATAGTTAGGAGAAACCTCCTATATCAGTTTCCATTTGTTGCTGTAATAAATTACTATGCATTTGGTGACTAAAATGGCCCAAATGTATTGTCTTACAGTTCTGGAGGTCAGAAGTCTGAAAAGAGTATCATAGGACTAAGATCAAGGTGTTTGCAGGGCTGTGTTCCTTCCTTCTAGAAGCTTCAGGAGACAACCTATTTACTTGCCTTTTCTACCTGCTAGAATCTACCTACATTCTTTGACTCATGATACCCAGCCAGCAACCACATCATTCAAACATAGCTTCCATCATCACACCTTCTCTGAATCTTACCTGACTTCGGCCTCCTTCTTTCACTTAATATGGACTCTTGTGATTACACCAGACCCATCTGAATAATTCAGGATAATCTTCCCATTGCAAGATCTATAACACAGCCATAACTGAAAGTTCCTTTTTCTATGTATGATGACATATCCATAGGTTCTGAGGATTTATATATAAACAACTGTGAGAAGGCTATTACTTGGCTTATTACAACTTTTTTATGGAAACCAAGAATCAAAGTATGGAAAAAATAAGCTCTTCCCTAAAATTCCTCAGTTTTTCTTCTTTTTGCCCATTGAACTTACCATGAAGCCTGTGATCAACCAGATGCTGCTGTTGCTGCATTAAATGAGTTCATTTTCCAACAGGATTCATCAGTTCTCACCCCCATGAGGGTTTGCCTTCAATGGTGACCAGAACTCTCTTAGAGTTTTTATTGTTAAACCAATTGTGTGAAGTTCAAGTTTAGACTATCCTCCTAAAGCTATGAAATAAGACATAATTATATACTATATGATCAACTTCAAGGTCAATCTTTAACCAGAATGAAGAGCTCACTTCTTATTTTATTTCTTATTGCAAAATTTGGCCAGTCACATTGCCAATGGAGCATATCAGAAATTCATCAATCAGATGAAATGATAACATAAAGATACTCCAATAATTAAATATACAAGGTCACTCCAACAGTGCAGTGCAAAAACATAGAAATATCTCAAATTGAATATAAAATCTATCCATTAATAAATTTCTGAAGATAAATAAAACAATAAATGTATCAACTCTTTGCAAGATAAAGACAAAAACCAAAAAAACCCAAAAAACAAAACAAAGTCTCAAATCTAATTCTATCTGTGTCCTAAAAGTTCAAAGAATTTAGATTTTAATGGTTTCATATTCAGCACAGTCTTTGTTCGATACACTTTCTCTGCTGAGTGGCACCAGGGTTTCATCAGCAGCTAAGTCCTAGATTGTTTCTCAGAAAGTTTTTGTACTTTCTTCAGTCTCAGAAGATATGTTAACTTATTTTCATAGCTCTGATGTTTCTAATCTTATGAAGACAGAGAATTAATGGGACATATGGGAGTTTCACAGAGATGGCTCCACAGTCATGCACTTGTGGATGAAGTCAATCTTCTTCCTTGAGGGCAGTTATTCCAGACAAAATCATGTTCCAAGAACCAAAATCATTACTGTTAAGATCATCACAGAAACTTGGTAGGATAAGAGTGGAGAAAATTGGATTGTCAGAAATACTAGTTAGTTTCAGGAATCCATCACCTGTAAATTTAAACTGAGATTAGAGAAATTTCTGAACAGATGACTAATTTTACCTTACCTATAGTGGGGTGGACAGTCATGTTCTATATCTTTTAGAGAAAACCAGTTTTACATTTTATGGTCTTCATGAAAATTCAACAGTTTGTAGTGTTTCTGGCTCCAGTCATGAGAACTTACCTGAAATGTCTCTCTTTCTCATTCAGCCTATTCAAACCCTTAATTCTCATTTCCTATTTTCATTGCTCTGCACAATACATTCTTCACATATTCTCCATGCACAGGGATTTTTGATCCTGTTTCCATTAGACATGACCATAGAATTATTTAGGTATAGGGCACCTGCCTCCTTTGAAAGCTTCTCTTTCAAAAATTATTAACCAAACAAGGGCTAATTTAAGACACTGTGGCAGGAGATGACTCTTAACTCAGGACAAGTCACATCCTATGCCCAAACTACTTTGCCTTGCTGACTATGAGAGGGTAGGGTCCAAGAATTTCTTCTTCATAATATTCTCTTTTAAACTCTGATAACCCATATGACTTTAGAACTTCAAACATTATTTTTTTTGTAGGTTTATCCCTTTTACTCACACTGTTTATGCTCCATCAGTGTAATTTCAATTTTGTAATGGACATAAACATTTTGAGTTCTTGCTACCGTCTCAAATACAATATGTCTAAAGTTTAATTAGCCACCTTCCTCTCCTACCAATAAGATGATGTTCAAATTACTTCCTTAGCTTTGTCAAGTAGTGATGTCATACCTTTCAGAGACCTAGGATTAAAATTTAAGCTGTTATTCTTTTAATCTATGCACAGCCATGTATCCTTTTCACTTTACATAACTGATATTTAGTAAACTTTCTTAACTTTTCTTCCTTTCCATCTCTTATTTTATCCAGATCCTCATCAGCTATTGTACCTTTTTTAAATTTTATTGATAAATTGGTGTTCATCCTTTGCCAAAGCTAATGGTGAAATCTGTGTTCTTGTATCTGTATTTTCTTACCTTCTCCAGTCATTACACTGAGATCTCTATTGCAAAGATTACATTTTGTATCAAATCTAAGAATACATCATCTCTCAAACCTGATTCTTCATCCTATTATGGGTAATGATGTCACCATTGACTGAATTCCTCAAACCATGAGCCAAGAAATTATCCTTGACAGCCTTCAATTTTATCACTCATATCTGGTTGTAAGGCTGTCCTTGCTAAATAACTCTCCAGTATATTTCTGTGTACTGTCACTGTCCTGGTTCATCTCTTCTTACTCATACAGATTATTTCAAGTTACCCAGCTGGTAGTCCTGACCTCAGACTCTCCTGAGCTTCCATTAATTCTTCACTCCTACTGACAGATTTATTACTCCAGAATAAAACTTAGATCATGTTGCATTACTTCCTTGCTTAAAATATTCCAGTGGCTTCCTAGCCTAGTGGTTGAAGTCAAATTCCTTAGAATGAGATGCAGGGGGCCTTAAAGTTCTAACACTAGCCTCATCTTATGCCACAGATCAGCTACTTCAAGGCTTTCTCAATATATCATACTTTCTTCTTCTCTAATTTTATTTTTGTCTCTGCACATAAGTGTTGTCTTAGTCTGAAATACCCTTTTCTCCTTCTCAGCCAACTGCTTCAAGAACAAAAGCCAATTTTACCTTTTTGGGGAATCCTAAGAAATAACAGGTATTTCCTAAGCCCCTACTTTAAAATATCTCTTACTTATTGCATAGTAACATATTTATTATATTATTTTGGTAACTACTTGTCATTTCATTTCTCTGATCTCCATTTTTCATGTTTTCCATATTTAGAATAAAATTCTAATTTCTTTTAATGGTCTAAAGGCCATGATCTCGCCTTTGGCTACTTTCCTGACCTCATTTCCTTCCACCCTCTCCCCAGCTGACTCTGCTCCAGGAACATTGGCCTCTTTCCTATTTCCACACACATCCCCATATGAGGTACTTTGTGCTTGCAGCTCCTTCTGCCTCTTGTCCTATTCCCCAGATATTTATATGGCCAATGCCCTCCTTTTCTACAAGTTTCTGTTCAATGATTACTTCTCTCCAAAGGCCATTTTTCCTGAGTTTGCAGTTTGAGACAACTGCCTCATATTTCTCAGGCATCTTGAATTACATTCTCCGTAATAATACATTCCCAGACTACCTTCTACATTATAACTCTTTGACTTGTCTGTAAGGATAGATAAACAACTTGTTGATCATGTTGTAAGAGTCTTGGCACTGGCAAAACATGGCAGGCATTGGAGTTTTCTTTTGGAAATGATACTAGAACCAAGATTTCATTTGAAGGTCATGATTAACTGTGGATTAAATTTAAACTCAAGAATGCCTTTTGGAATATTTGACTACTGTTAATAGGATAGCATATAATGTAGCTGAAGGTTTATCTGGGCTTATTGCATAAACAAACATATCTCAAGTCAATGCATAACCTGTGCACATTACTCTGTAAACGAATTCCACAATGTAAATAGTGGTGTCTCCATGCCTCATCATTTAGGGTGTAACACATGTAATTATTATAACCAACTTGATTTCTGTAGTACATGATGGATTAACACTATTGTGTTCTTTTTTGTTGTTGTTGTTGTTAAGACGGGACCTTTTTATGTAGCCCAGATGGCCTTCAACTCACAATCCTCCTACATCTGCCTCCTACAGACTGGGATTACAGGCATGACCCATCATGCCTCACTCTTAGCACTGTTATGACCTTATCAAAGATAAGATTTGTCATTAAGAGTAATATAAAGTTTAGGTGATCAAATGCCTGTTTCAGCCCCAGAACACCAGAGGATCCTTACTTTCAGCCTAAATGCTGGCTTGTGCTGACCAGTATACTAAGTGTGAACCAGGGATTATTCCAACATCTGTTTGGGAAAGACAGATGTTGCCTTTACAAACCTTCATCCGTGTGCTCCTCCATAGTTAAAAAGAATGATTCCTGAGCCTTGAATTCATAAAAGCAAGTAAGAAAGAAAAAACAAAAAGTGCAAATCTCCAAAATGTTTTGAATAAGAAGTCTCAAGACCAGAGAAGGAAAGGAAATAGAATGGAGATGTAGAAGATGTGGTAGTGATGAAGAAAAACAAAATAAGGTATTGTGAAGAACTCTCAAGCTATATAAAAAGACTTTTGTATAGTTTGTCTGATGTGGAATTTTATAACCATATAAAACCCAGTATGCTCGTTTCATTGCAAGCAGGAGGCTGCTGTACAAAAAAGCTGGACAAACAGTATGCAGCTCATAAAAGACAATACACATGCATTCATCATGGGATGGTGTGCAACTAGAGGCAGACCAAGACATTTGGAGGAAATGTAAACTACACTTCCTTTGGTCACAGCCAAGCACCTGATATAGGCCAGCATCACCAAGGTGCATGACTTTTCAGGACAATGAAGAATGACAACTGATATTGTGCTTCAACAAGTGGACAAAGTATTCTAGCTGTGGTCTCACTGTTGGCAGAGAAGTCAAGGGCTCTATGTAGGGAAAAATCTCACGATGGCAAGGGAGTTAGTCTTTTCCCACTTCTCCCTGTCTTGGCTGTGCCTTGAGAGTAACAGGTGGCCACAGTTTTTGTGCCAAATTCACTCCTGATTCAAGACGTGTCTGTTCTTAGGGCATCTGAGATTTGGAGCTCTGAAAAGAAGGGAAGGGCAAAACCACCAACAGGTCACTGATAGAAAAACTGGCATGACATGCGGTTCTCAGGGCCCCTCTTTGAAGATTTGGCCTTGACCCCAAACCACTTCTATCTCCTGATGACAGATTGTGATGTTTGTGTTCCAGTTTCATTGATCAAGGCTGCCAGCAAGGTTCGCGTTACCTAGATTTTATCTAAGGGACAAAGAGAGGGGCAGATGGACTTGGCACAGTATGATTTGTTTGGGGCCTTCACCCTGCATAGGTATGGTGCCTATTGGCATTTGAATATTTTTTTTTACTTGGGTTTATATCCAGATCTCAATCCTGTGTCTGCATTAAGGGAATTTTCCTTTACTACAGCTTCTATCAATTCAACCTCACAGTTGAATGTTCTTCCCAAAGAATAGTAAAGGACAAATCAAATCATTTGCCCACAAAGACCTCCCTTTTCAGAAAGTCTGCAGTAAACACACTTCCTAAACACAGACTAATGACACAGATTAAGACGGCGGCTTGGTAATTTTCAGGGAAATCTAAATGCTACAGAACATTCAAATGGTTTTGTAAGTCTTTAGAATATACACTTAGAACATTGTAAATGAGGACTTCTCTCCCATTAGGGAACTGGAGTCTGTCACATTATTCCCTGTAATGTCCCTGGCACAGTACCACATGCAACAGATGTAAAAAGGTCACCAGTGAAGGGCAAAATATTTTGTGAAAATAATAGAACTATGCTATCTACGTAGCCAGTTTTTCCCACTCTGCACTTTGACTGCTATCACCTTGTTTTCATGTAGTGCTTTCTTTTTATTTGCTGGAATTTATTTTGTTGAATATAGTGGAAACACAAAAAGAAACAACCACAAAAAAAGAAAAAAGCTGAGGAAAGACAATGTCTGTTTTTTTCCCCAAGTATAACCAAACACTGCCAGAGCCTGCCTCGAATTGGCTTTGCCTTTCTAAAGAATTTTGTTTGTTATACCTTTTTTGCCCCTGAACGTGAGTGATTTGCTTAGCTAAACAAGCATAAATAATATGTAACAGGAAGAGAAAAAAATCACTGAAAAATAGAAATGACTAGAGCTGTTCTCTGCGTTATAGAAGAATAGCAGAATTCATCTTTGTAGTAAGACTTTTTTACTTAGGAAAACTTACTGACCGAAATTTTAGGTTATGAAAAATTAGGTTTCCAAGGTGAGTACAAGGCAGGAGTAGAGACAAAAGAACAAAATTACTTTGAATTATGAAGTGTAAAAAACTTTGTGTCCTGCTTGTTTGGGGGTGAGGGAGGTTTAGCAACATATCTTAGAACTAGGAGAAGATGGAAATAGAGACTTACACATTATATAAGCACATTGATACACAGACAGGAAATTGTGGTCATCTGGATTTTAAGCAAAAAAAGGTTTTGCGAGAAAATAGATATGCTGAAAAGTTTCAACACTCCTGTAGAATGTCAATTTGAGGTTGCTACCTATTTTGCTGTAATATCTCCCAAATCCCTCTGTGTAGTTTCCTTAATCCTCAGTTACAGCTCATTACATTTTAAACACCTTGAGTTAGTGGTGGCTCCTTTGATGAAGGGTGTCCATTTATGTCTACTCATGGAACCAGGTAGACATGCAGAGCTTAGGAGATTAAGAAATTAGGAAAGGTATGCAAGAAGACCCAGAAGTAAGGAAATGATTGGGGAACAACAGATACCTCAGAGGCAGGTGGCAAGAGGACCTCAGCACCCCCATGAGGGTCCTCAGAAAATGGGAAAGGTACAGATTGTTTCATGGCTGAAAAGGGATCAAGGTGTATTATTTGGATATGAAAAGAAAGTGTAGACACAACAGGTTGATATCCTGCTCCAAACAGAACTTCTCAAAATGCCTTTGGTTGTCCCAACTCTGAACCCTACCATTTTGGTCAGCATCTTCTACCCTCACCCATCATCGCCAAACACTAGCTAACTCTACTCCATTCTCTAATTTTTGTTTTTTGAGACAAGATCTCACTATGTAGCCAGGCTGGCCTTCAACTAATGATCTTTCTTTGTCAACCTCCTGAGTGATGGAATTACAGGTGTGTGGCACCACAACCAGTTCATTTTCTCATTTTTTGTGAGCTGTGTTATCAGTTTGCTTATTCACATTTTACCCATTCTTTGAGGCCAGTTTAGAATTCTACCTCATGAAGCTAACTCTTACTCTTCACTTATAGTCCCTACTTCAGGAGTCCCATAGGACTCTTGGTGGGAAGGATATACTAGAACAATGTGACAGTCATCTTCCATTTTCTGTTTCTCTACCTTTCTTCTATTTTCCTGAAACAAAGTGGAAATTCTTAGAGTAAAAGAAATGTGTCATTTATTTTTCTTTTACTTCTAAGCTCCATCAAGCTTATTCCTAAATATCTACTGACTTCTTGATTAGCATTTCATTAATGGAAAGGGAGTTGTATTAGTCTTTAAAATAAACATTTATTATCCAAGAGAAGCTCACTAGAGGAAAGCAATACTGATTCATTATTGGATCTAACCAAGTGTTTACTTCTTGGTTGATGCTGCTTATATGGGTCCCAGTATGGGTAAATTAATATCTCACAATCAAGAATTGTAAGGTTTTCTGATCTCTGCCTTTCTTTGTGCTGTGTCAAAGTCAGCATGATATTTTCACCTGTTTCTATTTGCAGATGAACTATAGTTTCCAATATAATTTCATTAAAGGAAGCCAAAGTAAAATAAAACCCAATAACTTCCTTTAGTCAAAGAATGAGCCAACTTGAGAGAACCTATAGAACTTTTTAATAATTACTGAAATATTGGGAATGCAATTTACTTAACGAGAGACTAATATTTCAAACGTCAGATCAACTTGAGCACTGCAAGTTAAGGCATTAGATTATAGATACAAAGTTGTAAATTTTAAATAATTCTATTTGTTCCATGAGTCAAGGGTATCAGAGGCCTGTAAAATTCATTTCATGGCCTCATTTTTCCTATTGTCACCACTTTTTAACTTTCTACTCACTGCTTTTGCTTTTCCTTTCTCTTGTCCTATTTCTCTTTTTCTGCATACCTTTTCTGCATATTCCTCTGCATCTATCCTAACAGCACTTTCTTATTCATGAGGTACCAACATCAACAAAAAAGGTACATCAACAAAGTAGACTTAGAAGTAAAATGAAAGTGCTGCTTTCCTGAAGGTTAGGGTCTATATTTAACACTTAAATAAGAAGAAAATTGTGTATTATTGGAACTGATCTTGAAAATCCCTTTCAAGATACCAGGTAAAAGATCTTCCAAGTTGAGCCAAGTTGGTTTTTCCCCCAGCATTGAAATATATTTCTCTGTGTTCAGTAGAGCCACAGCTAAAACAATTGACATTTTCACAAAGGTTATGTTGATCCAAAAATAAGGTTCTTTGAGCACATTTAATAGAATGAAATGTTTAGGCTCTTCCAGGCTCACAGAGTCTAAGATGTTGGAAGAAGACAGAACCTAAGCTCCCAGTTTTCGCTAGTTCTTGATACTGTGCACTGAGTAACTGCACAGGCTGAAGAGTCAGTATCAATTAAATAGATATTTCTCTTCTATACTTTCATTCTTCTGTGCTGCATCTTCTCTCTCTCACTCCCTCATTCCCATTCAAATACATTTGATAAATTCCATGGATAGCTATGTATGCGATAACTACACTCTAGTATCAGGACCTAAGTGTGCACTGCCTTGGAAACAGTGTCACAGATCTGTCTACGATGTTCCTGGCCATTCACGTGAAAATGATCAAGATGTGCATGAATCTTTTAATGTGTCAACTTCAAGGTCTGATAGATGTTTTTTTGGACTTAACCCTCCATTATGTCTTATGTTTGAATTATGTGAATAGATCTGGCTAAGCAGAAAAACTGACAAATATGTAACATCAATAAATTGCTTCATCATTGCCTTGATTATTGCATGAGAAGCCTTCCCTTTTTTCAGCCTGCACACCTCAATCAAAATATAATGAATTAAGATGTTAGTGAACATTGTCCTGACACCACTGAAGGGACTTACTGTCACTTCATTTTTTCTCTCAGCTATTGGAGTGAGTGAAGAGGAGGAAGAGCCTGGCATTAGGAGTTTGACAGCACTCACACTAGATGGAAGGAAAAAGTACCCAGATCTGTGTATTTCAAATCAGTCTAGATGACTTAGTGAATTGGTTTACAGAGGAAAAAAATATGTCTCAGCATTTAATTTGTTGTACATCATGGGCATGAATGCAACTCATCTTGAAGTAGACATTGAAAATATACCATGAAGGTCCTAAAATACTTATTTTGGTAGAAAAGCACTGTCAGGTATATATATCAATATTTTCTCAATGACAGTATCAAATTTACTGACACATAGAGGTATCAAAAATTTTTTTCAATTGTCATTTATTTGGCAGATTTGGGGAAAATTTTACTACCCTAGTTTAATTCCTTTTTAAGTGATGATGTTACTTAAGCTTATTAAAAAAATAAGACCCTGCAGAGGATAAAAGGATTTTCCCATATGTAAAAATAAAATTTAGTAGGCAATTTTCTCCTTGCCAATAATTTTTTTTCGAACTGTAGCTCAAGGGAAGTTAATCTATTTTTTAAATTCAATATAATAAGTAACTCTCTAATTGATTTACTTAAGGTTTTATTCATTAATTCATAGAAATGTGTTAGTATGATTTTATAGGTTCAGTGACAGTGGTAGCAATATAATATATAATTACTGATCAGAAGCAAAGCATATCTATACTTTGTATCCTTAAACATTTTGGAAGCTCTCGAAACCCATATGGCTGTAGAAGTAGGAGTATCATAAGTAATCTCTCCGTCCTGGCAATCACAGCACTTCCCAAGTGCTGACTACAATGCTGATAGTAATGTGTTGTCACATTAATCTTTATGACGTCCTGTGAGGTCAGGGGAGCTGCCTGTGCCTCCATGCATTGGGAAAGTAGCTTTGGTTTGTTCAGCCTGTATGTGGCAAATCCTGTCCTCAACATTGGTGAGAATTTCTTTCCATATCTCCTGGTACCTCTGGAGTTTGGAGATGCTTTAATACCACAAATCAGAAACAGCAAATCAAACAGCTGAGGTAAGATTATCAGCCAGCAAGGACCAGACTTTAATCATCTTCTATTCTAAGGTGTCCAGGAAAATGAATGGGCTTCTTCTGAGAAATTAAAGAATTTTCATCTTGGCTGCATGAATCTTACATGACTTTTAGACACTACTTTTTTTGTTTTGGATTTGTTTTCATATGCCAATTTTTGTTTTCCATTGATTTATTAGAAGAAGAATATTTCACAAAGAAATAAAACATTTAAATTGCCTAAATATCAGGCAAGAAATATGTACCAATTATCCACAATGGGGAATGTTATAGAGGTTTCCAAAGAAGATGTAAAATTAGTCTACTTTTTAAAAAACCTTAAAATCAACTGAGAATGTACACATATTTGTGAAATGGTTAACACTGAAATATTATGACCAAGTGGGATATAACCAGAATTGAATTGCCCCAAATCTTATGTAATTTTAAATTCAGAAACCTTGTTTAAAATGGGTGGCAATAAAAGAAGTGATTAGTATCAGAGATATTTGCAAAAATTTCAGGTACCATCAAATTGAGGATATGATCCTTGGAGTGGGAGAGCCTGGGTACAAATCTGCCATTTGTCAGCTGTGTGATTTTAGAAAAGAACTTAACCTCTCTGTGCCTCACTCTCTTGTCTATAATTTGAGGGCATATGATTCAAACACTATGCTACCTATGTGCTCTGAGTGATGCTTGTGTTTATTCCCCCATCCTAGGATAATATGCACTAGTCATGGAGTCAGACAGTTGCTACCAGTGAATACTTAGCAAGAGTTATTGGCTGTTCTCATTGACAAAATAATTCTACCTACATGTACTGGTTATGGCAGGATGGCTGAAGTAGCATCAATTAACATTTCTTGAGACTACACACGAGGTAAATATTTCCTTTTTTTTTTTCTTTTTATTTTTTGAGACAGAGTCTTGCTAAGTAGCCCAGGCTGGCTATGATCTTGCAAACTTCCTGAATCTCCTTCCTGAGTGTGAGGATTGCAGGTGTACTCCACCATGCCTGGCATATATATAATTTTTTGACTTAATCCCAATGAGAAACCTGTGATCTTGGTCTCATGAACTAATTTTCCTGTAAGTAGTAGAGTTAGATTGGAACAAATGCCTTCATGAGTACCAAACTCCTACTGTCAACACCAGTCATGCCTCAGGAGATACATATTGGTAGCTACACAAATTAGTTCACGAAATATAATCTCTTACAATGAAAATAATTGGAAGCAATCTAAATAGCTAACATCAAAGAATGAGTTTAGAGAAATTCCAAGATGGCGGCTACAGGTAGGAAGCAGAAAGTGACCCTCCTATAGTGAAATCTTGGAGAGACGCTGGAGACACACTTTGCAGGCATAATCACCGAGAAAAGGCATAACTTTGACTCCTCCACACCTCCAGCCGGCACAGAGAATCTCCACTTCACGTTAAACGGAGAACTGAGGAGGCCCCCGGGGCCGCCAGTGGCCGGCGCCCATATGGGAAGACGCGGACCAGGTGAGCTTTGCGGTATCGCGGTTCCCCCACAGACAAGCCTGGGCCAGAGCAGCATAGCCCCCTGGACAGACTGACGTCCACCCGGGAAAAAAAGAGAAACTGAGTACTAAGCAATAAGAACAGTTAAGACACGCTGGAAAGAGGGTGGGGCGCCCTGAGCGCTGAAGATTGGGGGAAGGGAATCCTTCCCGAGACTGTAAATAAACCAGCCGGGCGGGCCGGAGAGGCTCTGGTGGGAGCGGGGCGCGCACCCAGCAACCAGGAGCGGGACGCTTGTGAGAGGAGGGAAGACCCACTTCCCACGTGAACTGTAAATAAACACGCAGGCCTGACAACGCGGGGCAGTGTCGCCTTTCCCAGTGCTTGGAAAGGGAAAAGCCTGTAGCAGAGGCCCCCCTCCCCCGCACAGGAGAACTCTGAGCAAACAAAGCCTGTGGGACCAGGTGAGTGCTAAGCTCACCCCAGAGATCTGCATAAATAACGCCGCCAGCTACAGGCAGAGAGCAGCAGGCAGGCAAGCCACAGTTGCAGATACCACTCTCAGAACTGCCTCCAGACGCTTTTTTTTTCTTTTTCTCCCTACCTTTGATGAGAGAACAACCGAATTACACCTGCAAGCCGAAAAACTCACTGAAACTGTATTGCATTTGAACTGGGGACACTTGGTGGGGCTTTTTTTTTTTTCTTCTGTGTGTGTAGTTTTGTTCTACTTTATGCATCCCCTTTGATGAGACAACTACAGAACAACATCTGAGGCACCAACTCCAGGACTGGAGATTGAGACGGACATCCAAATTATTAAGACTGAAATTGCATTGCATATAAACTTGGAAGTTTTTTGGTTTTTTGGTTTTTTTTAATTTTCTATTTTCCATTTTATTTTAATTCATTTTTATAAATAGATATTACTTTCATATACTTATTTTTTATTTTTTTATCTTTGATTTTCAATCCTCTCTCTGTCTCTCTATTGTCTGTTCAGCTTACTGTCGATTACTACACTAACACTCCCTGTTTATACCTTTGAAACTCTCTTGTCTGATACCTTCTTCTGCTTTCTCCCTCTTGTCTGTATATTTGTTTTCCCCTTTTCTTTAACTTCTTGCTTTCCATCTCAGCTCACTCTTCCATTCTCAATATTACCATTGTTATTATTACAAGCTAGAAAATACTTAATTGCACACAGTACAGGGACAGTAACAACACCAAGGACAATGACAGGAAGACAGAAAAAACAAGGAAACCAGTTTCCCCACAGCAAAAAATTAGTACAGGAACCAGAGGGGAATGAAGAGAATAGAAACTCAGATCCAGACTCCAACAAAATGAAGATAAACTATGCCAAAGGACCCAATGAAGCCCACAAGAATAATTTAAAAGAAGACATACTACAAGTACTCAATGAGAATTTTATAGAGATGATACTGGATAGGGTCAACCAAAATGTACAGGAGACACTCAAGAAATTCCAAGACAATAAAAATAGAGAATTTGAAAAAGCAAAAGAAGAAATAAAGGAAACCATAGAAGCACTGTATAAACACCAAAGTGAAAGAGAGAACACAATGAATAAATGGATAAATGAACTCAGGACAAAAATAGACAACAATAAAGAAGAAAACAGCCAGGATATGGAAAACCTCAGAAAAAAGAATGAAACAGAACTGCAAAACAAAACGGAAGGCCAATCCAGCAGAATAGAACAAACAGAAGACAGAATCTCAGAACTTGAAGATGAAATGGTAATTAAAGGAAAAACTGAAGAACTATTAATTAAACAACTCAAGACCTGTGAAAAGAAAATGCAAGAACTCACTGACTCCATCAAAAGACCAAACTTGAGAATCATGGGCATCGAAGAAGGAGAAGAGGTGCAAGCGAAGGGAATGCGTAATATATTCAACAAAATAATAACGGAAAATTTCCCAAATCTAGAGAAAGATATTCCCATACACATGCAAGAGGCCTCCAGGACACCAAACAGACCAGATCAAAATAGAACTACTCCACGACATATCATCATTAAAACAACAAGTTCAGAAACTAAGGAAAGAATATTGAAGGCTGTAAGAGAGAAAAAACAAGTAACATACAAAGGTAAACCCATCAAAATCACAGCAGACTTCTCAACAGAAACATTAAAAGCAAGAAGAGCGTGGGGTGAGATCTTCCGGGCACTGAATGAAAATAACTTCAACCCCAGGATACTCTACCCAGCAAAGCTATCATTCAAAATAGATGGAGCAATAAAAGTCTTCCATGATAAGCAGAAACTAAAACAATATGTGACCACAAAGCCACCATTACAAAAGATTCTGCAAGGGATCCTGCACACAGAAAGTGACACCCAACTTAACCATGAAAAGGCAAGCAGCACCAAACCACAGGATAAGAAAAAGCAAGACAGTAGAGAGTAACATCAAGTTAGGTACACACAATCAAACCTCCAAACAACTAAGATAACTAAATGGCAGGAATCACCACATACCTATCAGTACTAACACTTAATGTTAATGGACTTAATTCACCCATCAAAAGACACCGTTTGACAAAATGGATTAAAAAAGAAGATCCAACAATTTGTTGCTTACAGGAGACTCATCTCACCGACAGAAATAAGCATATGCTTAGGATGAAAGGCTGGAAGAAGATTTACCAAGACAATGGCCCCCGAAAACAAGCAGGAGTAGCAATACTTATCTCTGACAAAGTAGACTTCAAACCTACATTGATCAAACGAGATAAAGAAGGACATTCCATACTAATAAAAGGGGAAATAGACCAAAAGGAAATAATAATCATCAATCTGTATGCACCCAATGTCAATGCACCCAATTTCATCAAACATACCCTGAAAGACCTAAAAGCATATATAAACGCCAACACAGTGGTTGTGGGAGACTTTAACACTCCATTAGCATCAATAGATAGGTCATCCAAACAAAAACTCAATAAAGAAATCCAAGATCTAAAATATGCAATAGATCAAGTGGACCTAGTAGATGTCTACAGAACATTTCATCCAACCTCTACACAATATACATTCTTCTCAGCAGCCCATGGAACCTTTTCCAAAATAGATCATATCCTAGGGCACAAAGCAAGCCTCAGCAAATATAAGAAAATAGAAATAATACCATGCATACTATCTGACCACAATGCAGTAAAAGTAGAACTCAACAACAAAAGTAAAGACAAAAAACATGCAAACAGCTGGAAACTAAATAACTCATTACTTAATGAAGAATGGATCATCGATGCAATAAAAGAGGAAATTAAAATGTTCCTGGAAGTCAATGAAAATGAAAACACAACCTACCGGAACCTATGGGACACAGCTAAGGCAGTCTTGAGAGGAAAGTTTATAGCCATGAGTGCATATATTAAAAAGATTGAAAGATCCCAAATCAATGACCTAATGATACACCTCAAACTCCTAGAAAAACAAGAACAAGCAAATCCCAAAACAAATAGAAGGAGAGAAATAATAAAAATAAGAGCTGAAATCAACGAAATAGAAACCAAAAAAACCATACAAAGAATTAATGAAACAAAAAGTTGGTTCTTTGAAAAAATAAACAAGATCGATAGACCCCTGGCAAACCTGACTAAAATGAGGAGAGAAAAAACCCAAATTAGTAGAATCAGGAATGCAAAAGGGGAGATAACAACAAACACCATGGAAGTCCAGGAAATCATCAAAGACTACTTTGAGAACCTATATTCAAATAAATTTGAAAATCTAAAAGAAATGGACAGATTTCTAGATACATATGATCATCCAAAACTGAACCAAGAGGAAATTAATCACCTGAATAGACCTATAACACAGAATGAAATTGAAGTAGCAATCAAGAGTCTCCCCAAAAAGAAAAGTCCAGGACCTGATGGATTCTCTGCTGAACTCTATCAGACCTTTAAAGAAGAACTGATACCAACCCTCCTTAAACTGTTCCATGAAATAGAAAGGGAAGGAAAACTGCCTAACACATTTTATGAAGCCAGTATTACACTTATCCCAAAACCAGGCAAAGACACCTCCAAAAAGGAGAACTATAGGCCAATCTCCCTAATGAACATTGATGCAAAAATCCTCAACAAAATAATGGCAAATCGAATTCAGCAACACATCAAAAAGATTATTCACCACGACCAGGTAGGCTTCATCCCAGGGATGCAGGGGTGGTTCAACATACGAAAATCAATAAATGTAATAAACCACATTAACAGAAGCAAAGACAAAAACCACTTGATCATCTCAATAGATGCAGAAAAAGCCTTTGATAAGATCCAACATCATTTCATGATAAAAGCTCTAAGAAAACTAGGAATAGAAGGAAAGTTCCTCAACATTATAAAAGCTATATATGACAAACCTACAGCCAGCATTATACTTAACGGAGAAAAATTAAAACCATTCCCTCTAAAATCAGGAACCAGACAAGGATGCCCACTATCTCCACTCCTATTCAACATAGTACTGGAATTCCTAGCCAGAGCAATTAGGCAAGAAGAAGGAATAAAAGGAATACAAATAGGTAAAGAAACTGTCAAAATATCCCTATTTGCAGACGACATGATCCTATACCTTAAAGACCCAAAAAACTCTACTCAGAAGCTTCTAGACATCATCAATAGCTATAGCAAGGTAGCAGGATATAAAATCAACATAGAAAAATCATTAGCATTTCTATACACTAAAAATGAGCAAACGGAAAAAGAATGTATGAAAACAATTCCATTTACAATAGCCTCAAACAAAATCAAATACCTAGGTGTAAACCTAACAAAAGATGTGAAAGACCTCTACAAGGAAAACTATACACTTCTGAAGAAAGAGATTGAGGAAGACTATAGAAAGTGGAGAGATCTCCCATGCTCATGGATTGGTAGAATCAACATAGCAAAAATGTCGATACTCCCCAAAGTAATCTACATGTTTAATGCAATTCCCATCAAAATTCCAATGACATTCATTAAAGAGATTGAAAAATCTACTGTTAAATTTATATGGAAACACAAGAGGCCACGAATAGCCAAGGCAATACTCAGTCAAAAGAACAATGCAGGAGGTATCACAATACCTGACTTCAAACTATATTACAAAGCAATAACAATAAAAACAGCATGGTACTGGCACAAAAACAGACATGAAGACCAGTGGAACAGAATAGAGGATCCAGATATGAAGCCACACAACTATGAGCAACTTATCTTTGACAAAGGAGCTAAAAATATACGATGGAGAAATAGCAGCGTCTTCAACAAAAACTGCTGGGAAAACTGGTTAGCAGTCTGCAAAAAACTGAAACTAGATCCATGTATATCACCCTATACCAAGATTAACTCAAAATGGATCAAGGATCTTAATATCAGACCCCAAACTCTTAAGTTGATACAAGAAAGAGTAGGAAATACTCTGGAGTTAGTAGGTATAGGTAAGAACTTTCTCAATGAAACCCCAGCAGCACAGCAACTAAGAGATAGCATAGATAAATGGGACCTCATAAAACTAAAAAGCTTCTGTTCATCAAAAGAAATGGTCTCTAAACTGAAGAGAACACCCACAGAGTGGGAGAAAATATTTGCCAACTATACATCAGACAAAGGACTGATAACCAGAATATACAGGGAACTTAAAAAACTAAATTCTCCCAAAACTAATGAACCAATAAAGAAATGGGCAAGTGAACTAAACAGAACTTTCTCAAAAGAAGAAATTCAAATGGTCAGAAAACACATGAAAAAATGCTCACCATCTCTAGCAATAAAGGAAATGCAAATTAAAACCACGCTAAGATTCCACCTCACCCCTGTTAGAATAGCCATCATCAGCAACACCGCCAACAACAGGTGTTGGCGAGGATGTGGGGAAAAAGGAACCCTCTTACACTGTTGGTGGGAATGTAAACTAGTACAACCACTCTGGAAAAAAATTTGGAGGCTACTTAAAAAACTGGACATCGATCTACCATTTGATCCAGTAATACCACTCTTGGGGATATACCCAAAAGACTGTTACTCCAGAGGCACCTGCACACCCATGTTTATTGCGGCACTATTCACAATAGCCAAGTTATGGAAACAGCCAAGATGCCCCAGCACAGACGAATGGATTAAGAAAATGTGGTATCTATACACAATGGAATTCTATGCAGCCATGAAGAAGAATGAAATGTTATCATTCGCTGGTAAATGGATGGAACTGGAGAACATCATTCTGAGTGAGGTTAGCCTGGCCCAAAAGACCAAAAATCGTATGTTCTCCCTCATATGTGGACATTAGATCAAGGGCAAACACAACAAGTGGATTGGACTATGAGCACATGATAAACGCGAGAGCACACAAGGGAGGGGTGAGAATAGGTAAGACACCTAAAAAACTAGCTAGCATTTGTTGCCCTTAATGCAGAGAAACTAAAGCAGATACCTTAAAAGCAACTGAGGCCAATAGGAAAAGGGGAACAGGTACTAGAGAAAAGGTTAGATCAAAAAGAATTAACCTAGAAGGTAACACCCACGCGCAGGAAATCAATGTGAGTCAATGCCCTGTATAGCTATCCTTATCTCAACCAGCAAAACTCCTTGTTCCTTCCTATTAATGCTTATACTGTCTCTACAACAAAATTAGAGATAAGGGGAAAATAGTTTCTGCTGGGTATTGGGGGGGGGGAGCGGGAGGGGGTGGAGTGGGTGGTAAGGGAGGGGGTGGGGGCAGGGGGGAGAAATGAACCAAGCCTTGTATGCACATATGAATAATAAAAGAAAAAAAAAAAAAGAATGAGTTTAATTAAATATAGTAAGAGAACATCATAAACGGGATGGAGTTATTAAATTATAATTTAATACACATGCTCCTCTACTTACAATGGGGTTGCAGTCTCACAAACCTATCAGAAATTGAAAATATTATTGAGTCAAAAATGCATTAAATGAATGTGATTGAGCGCCCAACAGTCGTGAAGCCATGCATTGTGGAATGTCGGTCGTTTGCCCTCCTGATCTCCTGGCTGACCGGGACTTGGGGCTCCATCTACTGCCTCCCTTTGCCAGAGTGTCTTACTGCATGTCCCTAGCATGAGAAAAAAAAAAATTCAAAATACCAAGTATGGTTTCTTTTGAATGTGTATTGCTTTCCTGTCTTTGTAAAGTTGAAAGACTGTTACAACAAAGTGTTATAAGTTGAGGAGTCTCTGATAACTGAACTATTCATAAAGAATATAACAAAGTAATATAAAAACAGTTCTTGAAGTTACATGGTATACAGTCTCATAGGTGTGCACTTACCTTTAGCAACTTAGTTCAGGTTGCATTACTTATTATATAGATTTCTGAAGTTAATTTGTGATTATCATTAAATTGTTTATCAGATTGCTTCAAAAACCCTACTATTTATTAGCTACAGAAGTTATCTCTATGCATGTAATGATAGCATGAAACAGGAGGATCGCAGTCCAGGCCAGCCTGGGCAAAAATTGAGAGCCGATCTCCAAAATTACCAGAGCACAAAAGGGCTGATGTAGTGGCTGAGGCAGTAAGTGCCTGCCTAGCAAGCATGAAGCCCTGAGTTCAAACCCCAGAACCATCAAAAGAAGAAAAAATGAAGTGGATAAGAACATTGGAGCAATACACAACATGGAGAAATACACAAGAACGTCTAAAACAACAACATATCTAAGGATGCCACCTATACTTAAATGGTATTATCAACTAAAAATCATAAAATGGATAACTAGAATCACTGCAGGAGAAACCAAAGGCCTGCTTCATACTGTAACTACTGAAGAATGAAATGGACAGATAAAGTCATCTTCTTATAATGAAAACAATAAGTTTAAATGTTTTCCTATGAGAATTCTATCAAAAACTCAAGGAGTAGATAATTCGAACCTTACACAAAGTATTTCAGAAAATAAAATAGTAGGGGAAAACATCCAACTCAGTTGATGAGCCTACTGTAAACCTAATATCAAATCTAGAGGAAGAATAGAAAGGAAAATTACAGACCAATCTCACTTATGAATATAAATGGGAAAATACTAAACAATATATTAACAACCTTGAACCTCACAGTATGTAAAAAAGATATCACATCATATCCAGTCTGTTTGTGAGAATGCAAATTGACTTCAGCATTCAAAACCTTATTTTGTTATTCTCCACATTAGTAGATAGAAGAAAATTGCATAATTATTTCAATAGGAGAATAAGTAAGTCCACGATGGAGTTCAACAACCATTTGCTACATATAATAAGAAATTTTCAAGCAAACTAGAAATAAAAATAAACCTTCTCAGTCTGATGAAGGGAATCAAAACATCTTTAAACAAATTATTGGAATCAATAACAGAATTTAGCTGTGTTTCCTGATATAATGTCAGTATATAAAATTCAATTTTTTTCTACATATCAGTACCATTTTCCAGAAACAATATTCTACAAAGATACAATATCACTGTAAAAACTCAATTTAATGAATAAAATTTGCAAATTTTTTTGGCAGTACTGGGGAATGACCTCAGGTCCTCCCACTCGCTAGGCAAATGAGATAACCACTGGAACTCCACCCATCACCCTTTTGTTTCTATTTTGTTTTTGAGATAGGATCTCATTAACTGCCCAGTCTGGTCTTGAACTCTTGATCCTCCTGCCTCTGCATCCCAGTAGCTGGGCTGACTGGCATGCAGCACCAGGCCCAGCTTACAGTGCTATTTTCAGTATACACACACATACAATCTGCAGGCAGGATCAAGTATGTACAGGATCTTAAAGGAGGAAATGAGAGAAATTGACAGAAAAATAGGACATTAAATCCTAAAAGTAACAGAGATACATAACCATGTTTATCAGTGAAAACATTCTGTATCTTAAAGATAATTCCTTCCCAAAGCAATTTAAAGATTAAATGCAAACTAAAAAAACTAATAGAATTTTTTGACAAGCTGATTTCATAATATAAAGGGTTGATTAAAAGATCCAAATGTCAAGACAATTCTGATGATCAAACAAAGTAGGATTAATGCCCACCAAGATATAAAAGGTTATTGTCAATGTACAAAAATCAACACAGTAGCCCAAAAGCACAGCCTGGAGGAGGTGTGACCCACACCCAGCCACGCATGGGAACTTGACATGTGACAGAGCCACCATTAAAGATCATGATGGACATTACCCTAATTATTATTTATTTTATTCACATGTGCATACAATGTTTGGGTCATTTCTCCCCCTTCCTCTGCCCCCTCCCTTTACCCGTTCCCTCCTTCTACCCCCCACCCCCTCGATACCCGGCAGAAACTATTTTGCCCTTATCTCTAATTTTGTTGAAGAGTATAAGCAATAATAGGAAGGAACAAGGGTTTTTGCTAGTTGAGATAAGGATAACCAAACAGGTAGTTGACTCACATTAATTTCCTGTACATGTGTGTTACCTTCTAAGTTAATTCTTCTCAAACTAACCTTTTCTTTAGTTCCTGGTCCCCTTCTCCTATTGGCCTCTGTTGCTTTAAAGTTTCTGCATTAGTTCCTTTGCATTGAGGACATCAAATGCTATCTTGTTTTGGGTTTTTTTTTTTTTTTGGATTTCTTGCCTATCCTCATACCTCCCTTGTGTGCTCTCTCCTCATCGTGTGATCAAAGTGCAATCCCCTTGTTGTGTTTGCCCTTGATCTAAAGTCTGCATATGAGGGAGAACATATGAATTTTGGTCTTCTAGGCCAGGCTAACCTTGCTCAGGATGATGTTCTCCAGTTCCATCCATTAACCTGCAAATGACAAGATTTCATTTTTCTTCATGGCTGAGTAGTATTCCATTGTGTATAAATACCACATTTTCTTAATCCATTCATCGATAGTGGGGCATCTTGGCTGTTTCCATAACTTTAACCTAATTATTAAATGATATATGGGATGGTTATTTAAAATGGAAAGAAAGTAAAAGCAAATAAATCTTTTTATTTAATACCAAAATGCAGAATCCTAGTGTACTATCTCGTGTGGAGATCAAGTGATCTCATGTGGAGAGCAAGTATCTCGTTTGAAAGTCCAAACTTACATTTTTCAAAGAAAAGACAGGAAAAAAATCTTTATGGCCTCAGACTTAAAAAAAAATTCATGAACGACACAAAAGCCTTGAATCAGTGCGCTGCATTGAAAATAAAATGTTTGTCAAATGATTCTTCTAGGGACTGAAAAGAGGAGGGAGGCACAACTTGAAATGTTTGCAAGATATAAAACCAACCCAGGATTAATGTAAAGACTGATTTTTAAGTTCTGTAAATAAATAAGAATAGACAGCCAGTCTGCTCTAAAACTGGGTGAAACATGTGAACAAACATTTCAAAGTAGAGAAAGCACAAATGAACCCCAAATCATGTGAAAATTGTCTCAACTTTATCAGCAGTCAGAAAGTGACTAATGAAAACCATCATTTTTCATGTAACCACTTAGAAACTATCATAATATCTAAAAATCCCCAGTATTCTTGTACAAAGGCAGATGTCCAAAATGAAGCAGTCACTTTGGAAAACGAGCAATCCACTCTTACATATATGTAGACTGAGTAAATCTTCTATATGACTCAAGAAACATAGGAAAGAATGCCTATAATGGTGTTGCATTTAATTGTAAAACTATTCATTAAAAGTGGGATGTTCAAATGACTTTGGGGATGCACAGCCCATGGAATACTATATAGAAGTGAAGATGAATAAACTGATTTCACATACAACAATATGGAAGAATCTCAAGCAAATGTGTGAAAGAGGCAAGTCGTCATTGAAGTTACAGAGTAGGGAACAATATGGGATATGGGACGTAACGTTTAAACCCAAATAGAAGTGCACATTTTAGGGATATTTTATGTGATAAAAATATAAACAGTATTTACAAAGATATTAGCACAAAATCAGTTACTTCTGAAGGCGATAGGATTTTTTGTAGAGGCATATGGGAACTGTCAAGGTATTTCTCAAGCTTGGTATCAGATACTGGGGAGGTTATTTCAGTTATTTTCATTAAATTATGTTAAGGCCAGACATGCCTCACGCCTGTGATCCAAGCTACTGAAGAGACAGAAATCAGGAGGTTCAAAGACATCATTAGAAAAGTTAGTGAGACCCCATCTCAACCAATAAGCCAGGCACAATGGTTTGCATCTGTAATTCAAGCTACAGAGGGAAGGAATAGACAAGAGTATCTCTGGTTGAGACTGGCCAGGGGAAAAAAGCATGAGATCCTATCCAAAAAATATCTAAACAGAAAAAAGACTGGTGGCTTGGTTCAAGTGATAGAGTACCTGCCTAGTAAGCACAATGGTTGCCCAATACTTCCCCCCAAAGTATTTTAATATATACATACCCATTTATATATCCTCCCTGATATATTTTGCAATTATAAAGTAAAAAATTACTTTTCAGTTTGACCAGAGCTGCTTTTAATCTACTGAAATTTGACCATTAATACCAGTTGTTTTGCACATCCTCAATGCTGGCTGACAGTTTAACACAAGGCAACAATAGGAAAGAATGGTTTCCTTCACCACTGTCGTGTTCCTTAAGGATCTCCCTGGAGGGCCAAGACACCTACATTTATAAGAAATGGATGTGTGGCAATGGACCAGTGTCCACCATCTGCCAGGTGAACCGCAGTGTTGTGACATCTGTCTGTCTAACAAACGTGCTTGCCTTCTGAGATGCTATTATTCCTGTCTTTTTCATCTCTTCTAAGAGTCATCCATGCTTAGGACTGTGACTTGAGCTGAGGCAGTTCCTCCTCAAGCCCTTATTTTCATTCCCCTCACCCACCGAGTCAGCACCATTTCTCCCTGGGACAGAGAGCTACTTGAGGTCTGATCTGTCACGTCATGTTCTTATCCTTCAACTCTCATCCAAAGATGAGGCTTGGAGTCTGCTCAGTAGTTCAGTCGATGACTCATTACTGTTGGGAGTTTTAAGGTTGAGATTTGGGGATAAGTAGTCATTGTGACTCATGATGGTCAGAAAAGGAGATTAAATTACTTGATTCAATTTTTTCACATTATGGTTAAGTAAACTGAGATCTGATATGTTTATTTGTGTAGCAATATATCCACAGCACAAAGGGACAATCCTTCTCTCTAGCTCCCTTTTCCTCGTCTTCTCTCCCAAACACATCGCTATAGGGTTAACTCTTTTTTCTATGAAGTTGGATTGGGTTCCAGTTTAAAAGTTTAATACCAACCTGTTTGTCCAACCCATTTCCTGTCTTAGGTGTTTTCCTTAGTGACTAGAACTAAGGACATTTTAATTAATTTATTATGTCCCTTCAATTAGGGAATCCAATTAATAATTGAAATCGGGTTTTAATTGGTTTATGTCCTCTAGGGTATCATATTAATAACATAAATAAACTAACAGGTTTGCACTGAATTAGGATCATCTGTATGCATAGCTGTTGCCTCCCAATACATTATCTGTCCTTAACCTCCAACATTGAATGTAGCTTTTTAAACAAAGGCATTCCGATGCACTGCATTCTGTTGCTTTTATTCCACTTTGAAGCAAGGTCATGTGTTTTCAAGTTGTGTATTTTATTCTGTGGATTCATAATACATATGGCTTTCCAGATCTGTAATTTTGAAATCATCATTGTGTCATCCCGTAGTCTCTTGTTACTTCTCTTTTGATAACCCTTGCTTTAAATCAATGAGATCAAAAGCCAGAGAGGTTGCATAGCATCAGCAAGCTCACACAGCAAGCCATTCACATGGGCAGTGGTCTCTCTTTAGATGTCTTGTAGATTTTTCTGTCAAATGTCATTTATCTTGGCCATTTATTTCTCTTTCATATAGACGTTTTTCACACTTGGATTAGTATTTCCTTCTTTTGAGAATACCCAAATAATTTATGTTATGGAAACATATAAAAGTTTATTCTGTTATTCTCAGCATTTGGCACAATTTCAGGATCAACAAAGTCATCATTACATGTTATCTGGGTTAAAGTTCCCAAAACCTTCTCGCATTTTCTCTTGCCTAAAACTTATCCCCATGCATTTTAGCAGGACATTCAAGTACAATCCAAGCCTGAATGCTTAGCCTACACTTATTTCAAACCTAGTTCCTGATGCTCCAGGTATGTCCCTTACTTGAATTCTCTCCTCTATGTGGCTGTCTCCTTTTACATTAACTCTCAGACTTTCTTTCCTGCCTCTGTGACTGAAATCTTTTCTACCTCAGTGGGTTTCAAAGTGTGTTTCTCAGAGCACTATCTGGGAAATTGCTGGAAATTTTAATTCTTATTTCCTTCCACTAACCCAAAAAGTGGGTCTAGCAGTCTGCTTTAGCAAGTTCTCTAGGTGATGCATTCTAAAACCCCTGAATCTCTGTTCTAACTTTTTGGATGAAAAATTTAACATGTCCTTCAAAACTCAGCTTTTCCTAAATGGCTAAATGAAGCCCTACACAACACTAGTACCTGTATCAAATTCTTCCTCTTGCAAAGACCTTAAGTGAATCAGATTTTGTACATTTGGGATATATGCCTTATAATTTCCAAGGCTGGTTGTATGCAAAGTTTCCTGCCTCTCTTCCTAATTCTCATTCTACATAATACTTTACACTTACTAATGCATGGATGAATGCTTATTGGATCACTAGACTAATAATGATGGTGACAATAATAATTAATTAGTGGATAGATGTCTTGCTTGTGATCTTATGGTATCTTTTCCTCACTTTAAGTTTGAGAATTTCTTATATTGCAGATAATTTCTATAATACAATACTACTTTCTTAAATTAAAAGACCAAACTCACCCAGCTTCCCTTACACCTAGTGTACAGTCATCTGACTCAGGTTCTATAAACCAGAGGCCTCAAGGACCTGTGGTAAGAAGAGAAAGGATGGACAATACTCTTCTCTCTAGTAGTGGTAGTAATGCATTCACATTCTTCAGAAAGGGCAGTTCTAAGAAAAGGTCACTTGTACCTGACCTTCAGTGGGAGAAACAGCTGTTACCATCTTTTCTCCTCAGACCAGTTCCTGAAAACTTAACACTTAAGTCTTGTGCTGCAGCCTAATGATTCTATGGGCTTCTCTGTATCTTTCTAATAAAATCTTTTTCTAAATAAGCCAGAGTCAGCTTTTATTGCTTGCAATATTGAACTTTGACTGATGCAGTAATACTAATCACTGCTATATTTTATTGAGTTGTTGATGAATCCATTAAGCAGTTTCAGTTTCCCAAATAGTATAGAAAACATATAATGTGATTGACTAGTCTCAAAAGACAGTCAACATATAACATAACTGACTAGTCTGGAAAAAAACAGAGTTTGCAACATAAGTTACATTTGTTTTCCTTCTGTCCAGGTTTGCACATGAGAATATCTACACACTTGGGTGAGGGCTAACACATTCTTCTAAGTTGTGAAACACGTTGTCATTCCTCAAGGAGGCGAAGGTGATCTTAGCCACACCAGGTGCCTGTTGTCACCCAGCTCTTTTGTTTGCAGCTTTCATTCCTAATCTTTAAGGTCAAGGTTCCCTGCTTTTGGCACATTTTAGATGGATAAAAGGAAACATTCACATACCAAAATTTAGACAGCAAGACTGGGAAGGTCATTCAGCTGACCCAGGAGGACTGTCTCCTGGAAAAGTACTAAGTTCTGCACAGGTATAAAGCACTGATTTGTCCTCAATGAATCTCATTCAATGTTCACCAGTGGTGGGTGGGCACAGATGTATCAGTATACAACGAAGCTCAGAAAAGTGAAATTGAGGTCACGATTATATAGCTCAAAGTTAGTAGAACTTTCCTTGCCTCCATGCAAGGAAAACCTTCGATCAGAAGGTTTTTTTCCCTCTTCCTATATCCTATTGAGCGCACTGAGACTGGAGCACACAGACCACTTTACTACATGCCTTGTTTGCATGCATCTCCCCTTAGCTGCACTGTAAATTTCTGAGAGCACGAATTATGTTTTATTAATCTTTCTTTTACATGTTCCTAGCATACTGCATGGATTATAGTAGTTGCTCGATAAGTATTTACTACAAGAATGAATGGTGAATAAAAGCAGAGAGAAAAATTCCATTTTATTTCTGTAACCATGACATGTTTGCTAAGCATTCTCCAACAACTCACAGCACAGAGGCTGGCACTGCTCCTTAAACCAGAACAAACTCTCTGTGGCCTACTTCAGAGAAAACAACTATGCTCCCCTAGGTCCTTACTCAAAACCTGGCTAATCAAAGCACTCCAGTGCAGCTGTCAGGCCTGGCAACTACTTTGTCCCTTCACAGTGCCTCACCAGTGGACATTTCGTCACTGGCCAAGGGACCAGGAAGCCACACATCCAAAACTTTGCATGGAGGTTGAATGGCAACTCAGCTGCTCTGTGGCTACTGAGGGATCTTCCTTTGGGCCCAGACTTTCTGATATGAAGACCTGACTGACAGTCACCATCAGGGTCAGTCAAAAATATTTCCAAACATGTGAGTTACTTCCTTGCAATTTAGATGGTTCTGGGCTCTGGGGGACTGGTGTGGAACCAGGGATGTATCTATGGCCATTTGGGGAATTAGAAACTGAAGCTGTTATGACTGCGTGTAATTAAAAACAAAGTGAGAAGTGGCCATAGACTCACTGCATCACATTCCACTTTCTGGAATCCAGTTTGTGATCTTGGGAGGGGGCAAGAAAAATGCTGTTTCTTTTTTCTTTTGTTTAAAGAAAGTGGCAATGTGGAGGAAAAAATACATGAGCTTTGGATTCTGAAAGTCTAAGCTCATACTTTGGTTCCTCTCCTTGGTTGCTAACTTTCGGAAAGTTACTTTTCTTACCTGACATTCAGATCTCCCTTGTGCAAAGTGAACATTATAATATCCTTTTCTCACTGCTAAGAAGAATTATATGAGATGATACATGTGAGTCATCTGATGTGCTATAAAAACTCAGTGCCTCTGGGAACTTATGTTTTCTTTCTTTCTTATTTGTCACTTTTTCTTCATGCCCTCCTTACCTCTCATCTCAGCATAGATGTCCTTGGAGTTCTATTAGGAGAAGCCTTCAGGCCTTCCTGAAAGAATAGGTAGAAACCAAGGGGAAGTGAGAATGGGTCAGCTAGGCAGCTGGACCTTACTTCCCTTCAGGACTGAACACTCTACAAGCAGGAGAAGAAGGAATCTGTCAGGGACCAAGCTGACTGAAGAGTCTTGTAGACCGTGCAGGTTCCAGCTGTGAGGACGATGTTTCCTTCAAAGTATTTCTCCATTTCCAAAGCACCACATTAGAGAGGCAAACGGTGTTCCCCGTGTTGCATGAGGCTGAGGCATCAGCATTAACCTCACTGCGCATGTGCAAAGGACTTTGATGGCTTCAGAGTAGCTTTATAAGCAGTGCCTTCCCTGATGGTCTTGGGCCATAAACAAGCTGTGCAGAATGAGTGGAGTAGACTATTTCATTTCCAACTTTCCTTCATGTGGCCTCCTTCTGGCACAGGAAGGTTGGTAAAAAGTTTTTGAAGTAGGATGTTGAGTCTTTGTGGAGTAGTTGATGGGGGTATGGCTACTTTTAGGTAAGTAAGTATTTTAGGTAAGGAAGTATTACATGAACCTTTTTGTCAGTAACTCTTCTATTTTAGAGCAAGACTCAGGACTGTCCAAAGGCATAGCTGACTGGGTCTTTACATGCATATTAATAAGCCTCCTGAAGAATATTGTTTTGCATTTTAGACTATGCATTTCTTTGCATAGATTTTGAAAATTTTTGAAACTTAATAAAATGGTGGTTTATACTTAGACTTCCCCATGCACTAGGATGTCATTTGATCCTTGAGTGACTATAAAGTTGAAGAAATAGAGCTCCATTTTACAGATGAGAGCAGTGAGCTTCAGAGAAAACTCCATCTATCTACCATGGCACAACTGGCAGCTTCAGTCCCCAAATCACCTACCTCACCAAGCTGAGCAGGCTTTGTGGGGCACAATTTGAATTTTTCATGAACAAGAATAAAAGACTCTTCTACTTCAGACATTTGATAAAACATGACTGAATGCATTCATGTCGAAGACCGCTGGCAGGACCTTGGAAGAGGCCTAGGCAATGGAGGCGTTGGAGGGTGTGTGAGCTTCAGAGTTTCACAGTAAATCACTCCTGCGTCCTCCAGGGGACGTGGTACAGTTCACATAATCAATAACTAGCAGTCCCTTTGATTACTCTCTTTAGACTTATGTAATATTGACAGTGACCTAGAGGTATATTTTTCAAAGTAGATGCACTGGATGACCTGAGTAGTTCATGTAGGAGCCCACTGTTGTATACAGAGCACCTTTCCTCCTACTTACCCACTGTGTCATGGTTTCCTTCTTGTAGGTTGAAAGGGTTAGGCTGCCTTTCTTCCCTCAGAGCCTGCTCATTTTGGCATATTATTCCAGCCTCATAACTTGTTTACAGACCAAGCATGACTGTTCCTGACAATATTGTCAATCTGATTCAACCAAAGATCGACCCCTCACCACTACCCTCAAGACCTGTGCTATCTACATACATTTTTAGAAATCTGTTCTTTTATTGTTTCATTCCCAGAACTCATGACTCCTTTTTTCCTCTTGCTCTCCTTTTATGGCTGTTAACAAAGACTTTTTATTTTTGGAAACTTGTGGTAGCTTCGTAAGCACCCATCTGCCTTTTCCACTTCAAGTCCAGTGGTCATCCCTCACGTGGCATGTGTTGGAGTCAGCTAGGTGCAGAGAGCAGGCAGGGAATGAACTGCAAGGAGACTTGAGGTCTAAGCTTGGCCTTGCTCCTGTCTTCTTGTGTGACCTTGTAGGATATGCTTAGCTTTTTGCATGCTGCAAATAAATGAATCACACTGTCTCATGTTAGCAGGAAACTTTAAGCAGCGTTACCCATTTTGGCTGCATCAGAAAAACATGGTGTACTTTTACAAATAATACACATTCCCAGGCTTTGTGTCAAATCTTATGAATCATAAGAAAGGACAGACAATCACTATGATACCACCTAAAACATCATCAATAGCCAAAAAAGCAGAGGTCACTTCCAGTATGCCATAGAAAAGTCAAGATTTCAGAGACTATTTCATTTCTTCCTTCTGGTACAGGAGAATTGCATATAATCAACACTTTAAGAAAGGAGAGAAGCACACTGAGAATCCCCTTTTCATCTAAATCTCAGATAACTTTGCAGCCAAGTTTGAACCTGGATCTGTTTACCATGGCCAGCTCTAATAGGGACCCTTGGGGCTCCACTGGCCAGGCAGCCCAGCAAGCTGCCTTTTCGCCAAGCTTCCATCACTGTTGGCCAGGAGACTGCTAGGGACAGCAAGCCTCCCCAGCAGCAGAACTGGTCTTTGAAATGCCAAGGCAGTGTCCTTGTTCATACTGGGGCACAAGCAAGGCAGGGATCTGTGTGGCGCCTACACTGAAATGCCACTGCCTAGCCTGTGAAAGATCCAAGAGTGGATCAGATTCCCAAGGCTCCAGCTGGCAGCACTCTATAGGAAAATCAGATTCCAACAAGTCCTTAGAGGTCACTGGAGGTCACATAACTAGTCTTGGTCAAAGAAGGTAGGGTGGCTCAGGACAGAGGCAGAAAGGGAGGGAATAAGAAAGAAGGAGTGAAAATATGGCCAAAGAAATTTGCCTACAGTTATTATGTTTTCAATTTTGCAGTCCTAGATGGTGTGAGCTTCTGGAAGAACTGCACAGAGAGGTAGTCTATAATTTCAGCCGTCACAGTCATGCATCAGGTCTCTCCCTCTCCCTTCTCTCTTTCTCTCTCTCTCTCTCTTTCTCCCTCCCATGCACATGCACCCACTACCACCACCACCACCTTGTGTAAATGACTCAGCTGTCAGTTCACAAACTCCATCAAAAGCAGCTAAGAATGAATATACAGGAACACGCACATGAACACACATACTCACGTACTTGCACCACACTTACTTAGCAGAATCTCACATTTTAACCAATTATTAAACTTTTTTTTTAGACTCATGGCAAGAACTATGGTTTATCTATGTGTACACTTTCCCAAGAGCTGTATTTAGTACCATGTACCAAATGTTTGCAGGAAACATAAGTAAAGGCAGAAGAAACTACTTCTTAGTATGGAAAACAGGAACATAAATGCCTCCAAAATCACACACATGATGGCATGTAGCAAGATAGAAACAATCATTGCATTTTTTTCAATGGAGAATGCTTGGCATGAATGATATTTGAGAGCTCTTAGCTGAAGGTAAGAGAGCTTAGTAAAATCCATGAAATGCATTAACTCCAAAACAGATACACCAAAGATAAAAATTTCAGAGCCACCTGCGTTAAATAGCATAACCGTGATTGCATTGTACTATTATTAGCAGCATAAAAGTACATCTTTGCTCAAACAATGAGTTTCTTGAAGGTAATGAACTTGCATTACTTTTGCCTGTGGTCCTGGTGCTTTGCAGTGTTGCAGACAGTAGAAAAGGGATCCTTCTGTACTTGTCAGAATGTACAGACATGTAAATATTGATGGAAACTTAATTTGAAGTGGATGTTTACTACCCCATTACATATGTACCTTTTTCAATTGGCCTTGCAAATGAAATGCTTTGCAATTGAAGGGGAATAGAATGTGTACAGAGGTTTTCCCAGTGTTTATTTTTACATTGAACATCAACTAGGCCCTGAGGCTAATGTCATTGACCTGTAATATGCACACAGATACGACAAAGCAACTCGTCACTTACTTGGTCAGTGAGCTGAAAGGCCAGAATGATTCTGTCCTCAATGGGACACTGCCATCTGGTGTATGCCCCAAGTGAGACACTTAGGGAAGGGCTATAGTTGGGGACAGGAAAGCTGGGGAGGCAGAGCTAACTCCTGAGTACATACATGGCTTCTGTAGTCTCAACCATGATCTGTAGATGAGAATTATCATTTACTTAGTTGGCCTCTTGAATTTAAAAAAGCACGTTTTCCACAGATGTGATGGTGAGGACTACATAGGAAGGAAAAAATTCTCAGGGTCTGCTATGGGTTGAGCATTTCATATTGGTTATCTCATTTAATCTTCAGAGTAACCCATAAAAATAGTCACATAACAGGTGAAGAAACAGGGCTAGAGGAGTTCAGCAACTTGCCTGAAGTCACATAGTTAATAAGTGGCAGGACTAATAATCAAACAACTGCCCTTTCCCCCAAACCTGCTACCTCTACGACCTTTTCATTGGCAATATGTTCTTGGATAGAGTGAATAATATCAAGATGTACTGCATCTTTGTATGAAGATGGTGTAATGAAATGCATTACAAGCTGTTAAGTAATAGGGGGTAGGAGAGATAAAGACAGAGTACTGGAGGGGTTAATCAGATTAAAGTAGATTATGTGCATATATGATATACAAGGGTGAAACCCCTTTGAACAATGACTATACACTTAAAAATTGAAGGACAAGAAAATAAAACAGTTCATTCTTGGGAGGGAGGTGCCAGCGGGAGGATGAACAGAGGGGATGGAAGAGTGTGAATATGGTGGATGTACTATATATACTTGTAAGAAAATACAACAATGAGACCTGTTAAAATTGTTCTAATGGGGGAGGAAGAAGAGGCAGAATGAAGGAGGGAGTCAAACCAAGGTACATTGTAAGCATGTATGAAAATGTCACAATAAAACCCCCTGTACAACTCATATATGCTAATAAAATGTTTTGTAAAAAGAACAAAGATGTTATCCTTGAATAAGTATGGTTTAAAATAGGGCTAAACAAGTGTTTGAGAGTCAATAATTTAATGCAGTAGAGTAGTACGCCCAGAGATCCTGATTTCAAGTAGCATACCATCTGGGTGAAGAGAGAGAGAAAGATTCATCTATCAAAGTGAGTTAGCACTTAAAAACTAGTGTAACATCCAGCTAAAAATATTCTTATGCAAATAATAGAAGTAAGTATTTGTTGTTGTTTTTTTAAGAAATACAGGAGTTTTAGTATCATGCTAAGCCAGAATGGGACCTGAGGCAAAGGAAAAATCAAAGATACTAACTAATCCTATCTTGATTTAAAATTTTGATATTTTGTTCATCACATATTTTGGCATAAGTTTAGATTTTAATATTGCCTTAAACTGATATTTAAGTTGATTACTTTGTGGTTTTTTTATTTTAGCCTCCTTAAATTTTGTGCATGGAGGGCGTGCCTGACTAGCCCTGGTCTTGATAGCTTTAGAGTTGAAAAGACATCAATATGCTAAAAAAAGAAAAAAAAAACTGCATTTGATACAACGACTGTAGAAGAGATTTTGGCTTTCTTACTATTATCAAAATGCACTATTTTCTCATGGAATATAAATATTTACACTTATTGTAAGGAAGTAATTGATAATAAGGTATCAATAGAAAAATAATATAACTATTATAAAGTTTACAAACTGTGCCAATTTTTATGTGTCATATAACAGCCCCATTACCCATGTTGAAGTTGATCAGAAAATCAGATGAGCTATTAGATGTAACATCTCAATTTCAAAGCATCATACATATGTGTTAGGACTGTTTATATAACATAATTATAGATCCTTGCGATGATGGGCACCTCAGAAGATTGTTTGTGTGTGTATACACAGAGTTAATGCAGAATTTGCTTTTGTGCCCCATTTCTAAATTAAACCATACAGATCACAAGGGAAATAAAGTTCTACTAACATGCTGCTAATTTAGAACTAGTAAAGTGTCAGTTCATAGGTTTTCACTAGAAACAGATTGATGGTGATGGAAAAGTTGCATAAAGGAGTTCAAAGTCATCTCTTTCGGGAAACATTTGGGGCACCTTTCATGCGATAGTAAATCAAGACCATCCTTAAGCCACAGCCATCTCAAGAAGCACCTTCCAGAGTCTCAGACACAGATGGAAAATATGTCAAAACAACAGAATGTTACCAGAAAAATTCTTTGTTGATATTTGGGAACTTTGTCCAGAGGGCACAAGTTATAAACTGAAAAGACACTGTCAAAGTTTTGTTCATTAAGGTTTAATCCTGCCCAGCTTGAGTTAGTTATATTAATTGCAATTCCATTCATCACAAGCAGAAATTAAGAAGATTGTGTCATGGTAAGTAATTTGCTCTCAGTCCCTAATGCAATGTCACAATCTACATCTTTCTTCTGAGAAGATTTAGCTGAAGCTTCTAACCCACACCTACTGGTAAGAAGAACATTTAATGTTCCATTGCCAAAGCAGAGCATTTGGAAGACATAATGAAGAAAATTCTCAGAAGAACTCCAAGAAGACTTGAGGGAGTGCCCTGGTTTTGTATTAATCTTGTGGTTAGTCTGAGTCTGGGTAAAGTTGTACAAATTCCTTTGTCATTTATCTGACAGAATAAGATTTCAGTCAGACAAGGTACTCACGACTGAGAAAACAGCTTCTCCCTAGCCATACAGCATGCTAATTGGAAGGTTGTGGGCACAATTCCTGCCAAAAAGCAGGAAATCTTCTCAAATATTAATGATGCTCTCTTGCCAAACTTTTGAATACTGTCATGAATTTGGTGGCTTACAGTTTTATGTTACTTCATCTTGGCTTTGATCTTGCTCTTAGTGTGCTTGAAGAAGTCATACTGTCCCAAGCTGAAACCATTAGATAAAATACTTGTGTGTGTGTGTCTGTGTGTATGGACATGTGTGAGAATGGAACTGTTGTCTAAGAAAGTGAACCCATCCCATAATAGTAACGGTAATAGTAATACTAATAGTAATACTGAGACAGGTATCATATGAGTTCAGAGGGCAACTAACTTTAAGGACAAAGTTAAATTTTTCTAAACTCAGATAATAAGGCTGCTATTGATAGAAAATGTAGAAAAGAATGATAGCAATAGCACTGGGTGGTTCATTTGGGGGTTAGAACAGCAAGTTATAAGGTAGCAGCTGGGAGAAATTTTCCAAAACTGTTTGGAATTTTTTCAAAAGAGAAAGATAGTTTTGGTTGCATCCATAGGCAGCTGACTTTGATCACACAAGCAGTGCATGGGATGCTGAAGTGCTGGTAATTATAGAGCTTGACAGAATTGATGCTGTTTCTTTAGATGCCTAACTTACTCTACAGATGTGATCTCCACCTCCAGTCCCAGTCATAGTGGATTTGGTGATTGGCAGGCAAGTACCCTGGCAACAAAGTACATCAGCAACAAGAGAAGAGCCTATAACCTTCTTCTCTGCCCAGGAAAAGGCCAGGACCTTGGCACAAACCTTTGGGAAAATTGCCAATGCTTTACATAAAGTCCTTTTTCTTCACAAGCTAAGAGCCTCTCCATTCAGTCAATATGGTCAGACAGATGGTTGGTGAGTATTTGGTCGCTATGGTAAAGTCACCCTTTGTTTTCAGATACTTGTGGGAGTGATTGTCAACTCAGTTGCTTGAGTAAACAATTATGAAGAGGTTTTCTATGGATGGGGACTTAAAAGTCTTATAAAGGCGATCCAGAGGGACCATATTAAATGTAGAATAATGGTATAAGAAAAGGTATAAAAAAATTCTTACAGTTCTTTATAATTTAATATAATAGTTAAGAGCACAGGCATTGATGTTAGACTAAGTTAGGTTCTTGACTTATGTTAACACCTATGAAAATCAATTGATGAAACTCAGATTTCATAATTTCTTAAGGGCTCTGCCACTGATTAGCTCTGTGGCTTCAGGCAAGTATCCTGATCTCTCCAATGACCTTATAGAAGTGGTGGGGATAATAATGGCTCGGAAATAGGCTTAGTTCAAAGATTAAAAAATAAGCCATATGCAAGATAATATGTAAAAATACAATTTTATATTTTTATTCCTTGCAAGTGAGTAATCAACAGCAGATTACAAATTTATTTTATATATTATAAAAACCTTCACATGAATTCCTCATAAGAATGGAGCTTTATGAGGATGGTCTAGACAAAACATGTTGTCAGCTGGGCTATATAAGCAGCTTCAAGATTTAAAAACAACAGCAACAAATAAGTAAACGGGCTATGATATTCATTTGCAAGAAGCAACTTTCTGCCCAGCCATCAGGGCTTAACATAAATTAGTCATTAGATTAGTATTAATACATATTAGTCAGCTAACGAATGTGTAGTTCAGGCTCAAGGCGGCAGTTAAGTTTCCTTGATTCTGCTTGCAGAATAGTGTCAAGGCCAAGTGTGGGATTATGGTCCAGATAAAATTATATGTTTCCTGGTTTGACTGTTCATTGATGGAATGATCTTGAATAAATTCTAACCTTTTTATTTTCATTTAAAAAATGGGAATATAACATTTCCTGCTTCTTAGTGTTGAAAAAAGTCAATAAAATAATGCTTCTGAACTATCCAACATTGATCCTGGCCTATGGTAAGTTTGCTATCAGTGTTAACTACCATTATTATACCCGCAAGAATAAAAGAGGAAAGAAAGCAAAATAAACAAAACAAACAAGGAAGTAATTATTAAGTAGCAACTTTGTTTAGGCCTTTTATGTGTATTATCATTGTTTTACCTCTCAGCTTCTGTGAGACTTGAGCAGTTCCAGTCTTTACAATGAGGAACTGGTGGCTCAACTGAGTCATGCAATAGGGCACTTAACATACCCTGTTTGTGTCTTGCTTTAAAGAAATAGAGTTCCTACAGTTTGCCAGCCACTACTGTAGGTACAGTGGAGACCCCAACCCTGTCTTCATAGAACTAGCTTCCTTAGTGAGGGGTTAGAGAGCTGACACTGGAGAGATAAGAGGGGGCAAGATGAGGTAGAGAATTTAGACACTGAGAACTTTGTAGGCCACTACGAGGCTGATGGCTTTAACTTTCTCAAATGCACATCAGTCCCTTCTGCCACTTTGGCTCTCTAAGTGATGTGGGATGTAGGCAGGATCAATCAGAGGAGAGGGTGAGGGGGATAGTCTTGTTATTAATTCTTTGATTAATATGAATATCTTTTTTATAACTCTTTTCCTGTCAATATTCCTTCCTCTAGCTTAGGCCCCTCTATGTCTAGTATACCTGCAGTGTCATTGTGAAACCCAGGATTAGCATTTCTTATGGCCACTCAGTCTCCAGAGTGAAAAATTAATAAATAATGGTCGATAAAGAAATGGGGACTACTTGGATAAATGACTAATTAAACAAATTCATCCTTTCTATTATTAATTAATACCCACCTGGTCATACAATTTCTTTAAGAAGACAGTCTATTCAAAAATAATAGTTTACTCACTAATGTCTATAAGAAGCAGCACATCAAAGACACAAGTATTAGTGTCTTGGCTTCATAGAAGCATTCTGAGAGGCATTCTAAAATAAAATGGAAGGCTGGTCAAAGAAATGAATTTTTTTGAGCATAAATGTATCATTAAGTCAGTTTCTGAATTTGACCATAAAATTCCCTCTTTAATATGTGCTTTCAAAAATGTTCTCTTACTAAGACAAGAGGATCTCCCATATTCCCTGAGTCTCGAAAATAAGAATACCTTGAACATGAAATTGATGTCTTGTCATTTGATCCATCTTAGTTGCCAATTCAGAGCACTTCAGAGCACCCCAGAGTAATTGTATAATAAGTTATTGGGAAGAACAATCAAATTGCTATGCAAAGTGGGGATTCCGGAGATACATGCAGACACAATGTGTTTTCAAGCCTTTCTCTATAAGGGAGGAAAAGACTATTTGCAGGAAGGATTATTTGATCATGGGTGGCAAGATAGTGTTGTTCTACTGGCTTCATAAATTAAACATGAGCAACAATAAGAGTGTCTAATACACACACACACACACACACACACACACACACACACACACGCACCATATGTACAATGAAGGCTGTATTTGCAGCCATGAAGAGAATTGATTTTTCAGTGTGAGTAAATGACCTTCACTGCACCCTCCAGGTGCCTTGTTTTTCCAAGCATCTGAACATTCCTTCCCTTGCTGCAAACAGCTAGCATTAATCCAATGCCTCTCATTAAGCATGGAGAATGTTCCTTTTGACATAGTAAAACTAAAGCTAGTATAATTTGTGCATGCCAATAGATAGACTTCCTTGCCTAAGGGGTTTTCCTTGTTGCATATAGACAGTGCTTAACTTGTGTCCCCTTGCCAGGAGATGATCACACATTGTATATAAATGCATAAGTAATTTTATGGAGCATAACACTCCCTGTGGGTCTCTGAAGATATTAACCAGACTCCTCTTTTTTCTAGACTTGATGTTTCCATGAATTGAGGAACATGTAGCATTTCTTCTTGACATAAACATTGAGTCCTACATCTGCTGTGACTGCAGAAAAGAAGCATAATCCATGAAATTTCCTCCTAAAGGACACTGAGAAATAACCATTAGCATTTCAAAGAGCAAATGTGATTTCCATAACTCTCTCACTAGAAAAAAAGATAGATGCACAAATACATATAAAAACACATATACGCACTTATGTGTGTGCATATATACATACATACAATCTTCAACTTAAATGTGTGCAGAAGAGTTATTATACAATGGGAAATTTGCCTTCCCAAGAATGGTAGACTCATTGCAAAGGACCTGGGCATTGCCAGCAGTTCTGATGTGCATCTGCCTTGCCGGGCCTCAGTCTTTCTATTAGAAAGGAATGTGCAGAAATGCTTTCACCCTGTCTTCAACTAGATTACTGAGTAAAATGATCTGACAGTACTTGGGTATGATAAGCACATTCAGATCCTAGATTGGGGTTGGAGAATTTGAATCTAAGTATGTAAATGTCTGGAACGTATTTGTATGAGCTTCATTTTAGTACAACCTTTAAAGGGAAATGTGTTCATCTGCACCCATAATTCTTCAAATTACTTTAAATTTTGCAGCTTGATATTTTGTGCATTATACATGAGAAAAGACTAATTTCACAGCTGGACAGCATAGGAATACTTAGAATATTTTTGTAGACAACGTAGTCTTTTAAAATTGGAATCTCAAAGTATGACTTTCTATTCCTAACAAGTCCTAAGTTTATTTAGGACATGTTTAGAATAATGCTAAATTTCCTATATCCCTCCTCACCTTGATAATGACAACCTTATAGATCAAACTCCAGTTCACACTTTGGCTAAATTGACGAATGTGGAAGTAAAATCTTGAGGAATGATGCAAGAAAACAATCTAGTCCCTCACTCAGAATAAAGTGCTAAAATATTTGGAAATGTTAGAAGTTGTTATGTAAATAGACCCTGATTCTGCAATGGTAGCATGAAATTCACAACTCAGCCAGCCAAGGGCAATATATAATAACCCAGCCAAATTTTATGGGAAAATGACCCTATGTAATCTTCTCAAAGATCTGTTTGTAGATGCTATCATTGCTACTTCTCAAATAAAGAAATCAAGACAACTCAGTAATGTGATTGCCATCCTATGTATTAATTTTAGCCTATGTCCATCTTTTTCCAAAATAATAATGAAGACAAATAATATATGCATACCCATTCCCCAATAACTTTACAGCTGAAATACTCTTGCTAGTAAGTATTCTTTCTCTAGATGTTTACTCCTCTAATGCAGGATCAACAAATTTTCTCTTAAGCAGGCAGCTAGAAAATTATTTAGGTTTGCAGAGAATACCACCTCTGTCACAACTATTCAATTCTACCATTATTGCATGAAAGCAGCTGTAGATAATACAAAAGAAAATGGGCATGGCTGTGGTCCAATAAAATCTCTTTTACAAAAACATTCAGCAAGCCAGATCTGGTCTATGGTTGATCAACTGTTGATCTAAAGTATCTTGCAAATGTCATGAATTTTTTCATTACAAATTTCATTTAAATCCCTTTGAAATTTGCTCTGAGCAACATTAATCAATAATCAGCCTTAAGTGCCTCACACTATTTACAAGCATGTTGGGTGTGTGAATTTGCATTTATGTATATTATGTGATTTTTTGTGTGCTTTACAAATACCTTAGAATGTATTGTGTGTGAATTTTTTAGGTTTTATCCTTTAAAAGTGTATTTTGAAAGACAAAGGATGTACCCTCCCATTCCTGTTGAGATTGCTGATTGAAGCAGTCCATTCTGCTGATGAGTGATAAATAAATGTGGCTGAATAGTAAAAGGAAATAAAGGAGTTCAAATTCACTTCAAATTTAAATAACTAATAAGGAACACACACACATAAGACTAGTATGGGAAAGATAGCAGAATTTCATCCTTAGAAATATGAAAATAATGGAAATACATTTGTGGTTACTGACCTTTCTTTAAATGCTTTAGATTTGGATATAAGGTTGGCAAATGTTATTTTATTTTGGAAAGGATTGCTTTCTTTCAATAGTAATCACTGAGCCACTGAACTGCCATCTCTGGGAGGCACCATTCCCTATACCATTCTAGTAAAACCTTGATGCATAAACAACTACTGGGCAATTTGCTGTTCTGTTCTAGGTTGTTTCTCAACCTACGCGATTGTTTCTGGCCTTCATTAAATGCCAATATAATAGTCTACGCTGAATCCCATAAATAAAATATGTGCTTGGGCCAGTTTAGTGAAAGTTCTTGGCATCTGTCAATTTGATTCAACTTCAATTTCAATAACTTTATTGTCATGACAAGGTAAGCACGAGCTCCAGTGTTGCCAAAGTCAATAAATCAACACTCATGTCTAGAGATAGACACTGTGCTGTTTTTCTCACTGTTTCAAATGAAAGATAGACCAACTGCCACATGTTTGGAAAGTTCTTTTTGCCCTGCACAAAAATAATCCAACAAGACTGATTCGCTCTTGCAGGCCAGTATATAGTAATGCTCCTTTTGTTAGGCATACTTTTACCTGCCAATCAGTAAAGGGTTTTGTGGCCAATGCAAACCCTATGAGACAGAACTAGGGAGAAGAGTACTTTTGTGAGCTCTGACACACTTAAAGATATGAATATTCTTGTTGGTCCTTAGTCATTGTACAAAAAAGAGGTTGGTCATTTTTTTCTCAAAGGATGAGATACTAAATATTATAGGGTTGTGGGTTATAACAGTTTCTATTGCAACCTTCCAATTCTGCCATTGCAGTGAGAGAGCACCCATGTGTGTTACTTAAAAGAGTAAGAGGGAATTATGTTTCGATAAAAATTATTTTCAAGTAAATGTACCTGGCACATACACTGTAGTTTGCCAAGTCTTGGTTTAGATCCATTTTCCATAAGTTGGTCTAATGACTTTACAAATGTGTTTCCTTTTATTGCCCAAACCATGTCATAGACTCCCATAAAACTCTTGGCATTCACTTTGGTGACACGGATTACACTTGCAGTTACTTGGCTAATATTTGGATTGTTTGTGTCTACAGTTCTATTGTCCTCTATAATTTGAGGTACATGGTAGGTATACCGAAGTATTTGTGGAAAAATTAGTTATCTAGCAGGTATGGTAGTATCTAACCCAGGTACAAGGTAAGTCATTCAAGATTAGAGGGGTGCCCCAAAATTCACACTTAGAAACAAAACATTTTTTTTAAATAAAATAAAATTGTGTGCTTTTTCCTGGGCTCTTATTTTTGTGCTCCCATGAGGGGCTGAGTAATGAGTTATGGAAAAAAGTAAATAATGACAGCTGATCTAAAAAACAATTAAAGGACTTGTACAGTTCATTAACAGTAGTCTATGAAAATATTTTTTCATACTAAGATTCAACTCTTTGAATCCTTATTTGAAAGATAAACCATTAGCAAATGTTACCTGACCTGCCTTTCAAATATGTCCTACTCTATCCTCATCCCAATTCTGATGGTACTACCTTGGTCTATGCACAAATCTTTTCTCATTTGATTAGTGATATCTAGCTGTTTCCTAATGTTGAACCTTTAAAAAATAAATTTGATGGTGTCTTGTTTACAACACAAGGTAACGTCCTGTCGTCCTGTGTCACACATAGTAACAGTCTTTTTAGTGATATATGGTTCTCTATGGGATAATGATCTTCCTCTGTGTGACCTCACCACCCTCATCCCACACTTCTCTTTCTCACTCTGTTCCAGTCACAATTGCCTTAGTGTTTGGTAAGAATATCTGGCATGTACCTGTCTTGGAACCTTTTCACTCTTCTCTAAACCATTTCTACCTACCTTCCTTTCTTAGACATAGTACTATGACACTCATAACACACTACATAAGGATTAGAACATGGGCTTATGAAAATAGAGACATATCTACTCAACTCCCACCTCTGCAGTTCATGATGTGATAAGTGATAGGTATTTTTACTTCTCACTAAATATTTCTACTTTTATTTTTTCTGGAACACGGTAAGGGTAAAACACGGCTATGTGATTTACTATAAGTCAGAACTGAGAGCAGAAGTGGCATAGGTTTCCTCCTGGGAAACAAAATTCTAAGATTTGGAGTATAGATCCTACAATTTACTACTCAAGTCTACTTTTACTAGTAGATGGGTCTCTCAGGGGAAAGCCTCATTTGTCCTTGACACCTGAATGACTACAGAAAAAACAAACAACTTTCCTATGTTGGGTATGTTGTAGGAACCAGAAATAAACTCTTCATTTAGGTAGTGAGATTTTAGATGATTTTGTTACAGTAGCATAACCTGACCTAAACCCAACTGACACAGAATCATTTAAAATATTTCCTTATGTGTAGATCTTCTACACTGCCTTTGCCAATTCTCTTCTGATGTTAGAACAACTCAAAAAGGTGCTAATATTACTCATAAGATAGAAGTAAGAAAATATCTCCCCACTGTTTCTACTATATTCCTGGGACAAAGAAGAAATTCTACACATAGAAGTTTGTGAGCATTGTAGACTCTATACTCTTGAGCCCTACCAAAAAGGATTCCAATAATAGCAGACAGAGCTGTAACTTAAGTCTCTGAGAAAGTAGGTGGAGAGAGGGGAGTTCATGAATAAAATGAACATGCACAGAGATTATTGAGAATGTGTGTAACTAATAGTAATGCAATGTCCAAAATGTAAGTACTGTACAGTATGATTACAGTTTGATAATTGTTCTTGCCATATGGCATGTTCTTCAGCAGAGCTTCAGAAATAATTATTATTCTCATTTTAATAAGATGTTTCATTGAGTAACTGGGGTTACACAACTATGTAACATCATTAATTAGATTTAAACACAAGGACTTTCAACAATAATGTTTTGTTCTCATATCCATTCACATCATCTAAAATTTTTGCATATTTTCTATACTAAAAGCTTTGGGATCATTTATAATGTAAGTATTTGGATCCTTCCCCATCTCTGTGAGAGGATAAATTTCAATAAGAGGGCAAGTAGAGTGGATTGCCATGTGCAGCATTTTATATCAAGGAAAGTCAATTAGTGAAAAACTCTATGCTTTCCTGGGTCTTATGACACTACAACTCCTGACAGAAAGTGTGGTACACAGAGGTTGCATGATCAATAATTCTTGATGTTAGTGATGGGCCCTGGGGCATCCATGGTCCTGATTTGGCACAAAGTTGTGCAATACACACAGGCCATTTTGTTGCAAAGTTGGTGTCACCCTTTCCCCCAAATTAATATATTAAAGTCCTAACCCCCTGTAACTCAGATTGTGTAAAATTAGAAATGGGACCTTTATAGAGGTAATTAAGTTAAAATGAAGATATTAGAATGGGCCAAATCCAATATGACTGATGTATTTATGAGAAGAGATTAGAGTCCAGAGAAAAAGAGGGATGACCATGTGAAGACATAGGGAGAAGATGACATTCAGAAACCAAGGTGAGAAACCTCAGAAGAAACCACCTCTGCTCCTGCCTTGATCTAGAATTTCCAGTCTCCAAAACTGTAAGGAAGTAAATTTCTGTTGTCCAAGGCATCCAGTCTGTGATACTTTTAATGTCACTCCTAGCAATCTAACCATCTGAATTTAAGAAAATAGATTCTAATCCACAATGAAATTATTTATATGCTAACATACTTACAAGTGACACAAGATCTGAAAATCACTAGAGTCTACAGAGGCAGTGATAATCACGTAGCATCAAAGGGTAGCATAAAAACATTCATTGGACTCTAACCACAAGCTTGTTACTAGCAGCGTTCGTGTAATGATGTATTCCTCTTTTGACTTACACATGTAACTTTTATGAAACTCCGACTATAATTTTAGATGTGGAAGAAAATGTAGCTTTGTTCTTAAATTTAAATGAATCTCACTAGACCATTCTGCTGTGGTAGAATGAACTGAATTTCAGCACAGCTGGTACTGCTGTTTCCTTCCCTAGGACTATGTCTAGTTCTCAGGGACATAAGAGGTATTTGATGATGGGAGGGGTTACATGGTGTTATGCATTAAAGAAAATCACTTCTCAGTGTGCCTACTTTCATCTGTCATACAGATTGCTGCAATGCTGTATCGCCCTCTTGGCCTCAGGGTCTTCTGGGTGTGAATATTTTTTTAACTAATTTTGGGCCATCTGGCATGCAGGAATCCCTCTGATATTACCCGGTAATGCTGTTTCTTAGGAATTGTGAGTTCCTTCACCTCTTCTGCTACTCTTGGGCCAGCAGAGCCTCTCAATTATTGGTTTTATATGGGATAACCTGTTGAGACTGTCAGTTCCCACAAAATGTCCATTATCTCCTTATCATAGTTAAAAAGTTTTATTTTGTTTAAGGATAGCAAAGTGCCTAACAAAAAGCTACATTTTTTAGCATTTTGAAGCCACATGTGGCTAAGTTCTGGACATTGAGATATAAGTAGAAGTTATTGAGTAGGACTCTGAAAGAGAGTCTGTTCTTTTGCATTTAGTTTTCACTTCTTTCTTTATATAGCCATTGGGAAGATGGAAACATGGCAAGGATGGTGATAAACTTGTCTCCTGATGACCTTGAGTTACTAAACTTCTTGAGAAACAAACTCATTTGTCTGAGCCTCCATGATTTTGGGGTTTTGCTCCATATGGCTGAACCTACCCCTAATTGATCCTTGATATTTCAGGAGTGAACACTGAGACTAATCACAAAGTGACTTCCATCATCTTGGCTCTCCTTGAGAATCGGGAACAAGTCTACTATGCTGTCAATTCCTTCTAAATGTGTCTTGATATTTTTTTCTCTTGGTGACATTTGGGTTTGAACTCAGAGCCTCATTCTTACTAAGCCAGCACTCTACCTCTTGAACCACACCACCAGCCCTTTTTGCTACAGTTATTTTTCAAGTGAAGTCTAGCTGTTATGCCTGGGCCAGCCTGGAATGCAAGTTTTCTATTCATGATTCCCACATAGATGGAATAACAGGTGTGCAACGCCACGCCCAACTTTTTATTGATTGAAATGGGCGTCTTGCTGACTATTTGCCCAAATTGGTCTTGAACTGCGGTCCTCCAGATCTTGACCTCCTGAATAAAAATTGTATCTTGATTCTTTCCCTCCAGATCTTAACCACTGAACGACTGAGAAGCCAATAATCCTCCTCTGAAGGAGGTACTCCCATTTAATTCCTTATTCCTTCCTGTCTAATTGTTTCTCTTACCTACAACCAATGTTAACATTTTATATTCAGCAGGGCTCATTGTTTGAAAGCCCTGGTTCTAGAGCCATATAACCTTAGGTTGAATTGCTTGGAAAATGTACTCATCTCTCCACGCCTTGGTTTTCTTATTTGTAAAAGAATGAGTGTAACAATTTCCATAGAAATTGTGAAATGTGTTTGGGACATAGTAAGAGCCCAATATGTTTTAGTGATCATCGTAATAAGCATCCCTTTGAAACAAGGAAATTCTTTTTTTTTTTTTGAGACAGAGTCTCACCATGTAGCCCAGGCTGGCCTTGAACTCACGATCTTTCTGCTTCAGCCTTGTCAGTGTTGGAATTACAGGTATGCACCACTTTTCCCAGCATCCAGCCATAGATATTCTTATTTGTACATCCTCATGTATACTACCAAATTTATTGTTCTTATTAAAGATCTTCCCACTACTTAGAGAAACTAAACTTTCCAAGCAGGCAAAGAAACAACTCCTGACTCTCTGATGTACACTCTACCTTAGAAACTATGAGCACAAATTGGCCTAGCTGATTGACTGAATGAAAAACCATAGAGCATAAGCAAACTAGAAGAGAAAACTCTGGGTAATATTATGTACTTCATACTTGTTCATTCAAATATCTGATTTAAAAATCTATAGATAAAACCAAAATACAAACAAGCAATGGAGTACTGGAAAAGACTCTAGGATTTGGTAAAGTGATCAATTGTCCTAATTTGTCTAGGGCCAACAGAAGCAAGATTAAAGGCAGAATTCAAAGCCCTGGGAAAATTAGAACTAGTGATCACCCTAAGTTTATTTCATATAGATCTGGAGTTAAAACCTGCCATCTCCCCTTCTTAGTGGAGGAAACTAGCGTAGTTTCCTTTGTGCCAAAGATAATATGCTTCACCTTACATTCTTGAATTATTCAGTTGGAAAATGGGAATAATATTACAAGGGAAACTTGTATAAATTATGTAGAAAAAAGAAACAATATTTACTACTAATAAATATTATTTCCTTCCATTTCATATGATACTTGAAGACTAAATTTCCTCAGTAATAGAATCATGGAATTCAGGAGAGAACTTGCCATGTAGGCGTCTTCAGTCATGTATGACCTGAATGAAACTTTTAACAAAAACAAATGGCATACTGTACCTTCAACAGTGATATGCAAAAACCTTCCATGAAAGGCTCTATTTTAAAACCAATGAATAGAAACTCTATCACTCTAGTTGAATGAACATAGTCATCAGCAACTGAAAATGGAAATTAGTTAGCAGAGGGTCCCTGGAAACCTGTGGAGAAATGACTTAGTAATCATGGTGACTGAGCAGAGGTTTCCTTTTTTACCATAGCAAATAAAAAGAAATGTGAAAAATATACTTCCTCAGGCTCTTAGAAATAGCTTACTTAAAACTAACTTATTTATAATAGATAACTTACAATTGAAAAGTGACTAGGGAAAATAATCTGAATTCAAAAGAAGAGGACATTGAACTGCATTTTACAGATGCTACTACATCTATTTTAATAGTGTAGAGACTAAGTATCCATTGTGGTCATGAGTTGAAATATCCCTCTTAATCAACTGTTCTGCCCACTGGGAGAAAAGACTTTTATTACCTGCCATCAATTTTCCTAAGACAGAATGTTTGTGGCATCATTCATTCCCATTTGGAATTCCCATTTCTTTTAAACCCCAACTGGAAGAAAATTCACTTTGAAGGATATACAGTAGACACACTTCCCATCTTGAGCCTGCTTACCACAAAGAGAAATGAGATATTTTTCTGAAAATTGAACTATGAAACCAGTAATGAATATATCTGAATAGAGGCATGCCAAGTAATCTTGCAAAATTATTGAGTATCTCTAAATAGTAAGAACAAACTGAAATGTGTTTCATTACTTTAGGGAACAAAGCTAAAGAAAGAATGAAAAAATGAGTCCGCTAGTGAGTCTTTGACAATTCTAGAGTGAGAAGTTAGAGCACTGGGTTTGGGCCATAAAAATAGTCCTGTTGTCAGAGGTAGATGCAATTAAACATTGATCTTCTCATAATGGTACAATCAGGTTCAGCAAAAGTGTTTCTTGTGTTAGGGGCTATCATGTTGACTTTATCTACCACTTGCCACTTTTAAAAAATGTTTGAGCCTATTGCCTTAGTTCAAAAGGCTTCTATATCAGAATATTAGATGGTAGCATAAACAGCAGAAAGTTTTGTACAATTCAGAGGTTGGAAGTCCCAAATTAAGGTGCTCACAGGAAGGGTTGCTGATGAAGTCTCTATCTATGTCTATATCCTCACTTGGCCCTTTCTCTGAGCAGACATATTCCTGGTGTTTCTTCCTTTTCTTATTAGGACACTTCATTTAACCTTAATTACCTCCTTAAAGGCTTTATCTCCAAATATAGCTCCACTGGGATTTGGTACTTTAAGGTATGAATTTTGAGAATGCACAATGCAGCGTGTGTGAGTTGGCCAAAATCTACCCATTAAGGTAAACTCATTTTTAGGATACCAAATAACTGTAAGGAGTTCCCAGAATTTGATATTAGAGGTAGATATTTTTGATTATGAGTTCACATTTTGAAAGTACTATCTATAGATGATGTTTGTCAGAAACAGCTAAGAAGTTTGCTAAAAATTCAAATTTCTGTACCTCATCCAAAATCTGCTGAGTCAGACTCGCTGGAAATGAAGGAAGAGAATCATCATTCTAAATTACTGTATCAAGTTTTACTTTTTTGTGTTTTAAATATGGAAAAAGTACAATAGGTAGTACTTATCCTAGATTAGGTTAGACTTGTGTTTGAAGATATTAATTAAAAAACTACTTCTGTAAATCCAAAATAGAAATATGAGTCAATGACTGTGGCTGGGAAAAGACTAGATTTATATAAAGGAGATTTAGAGGATACATTCTCTAAAAAAAGCTCCTTATCATAGTGTTCCATACCCCTTACAATTTTATAACTTATCCCCAGTTACCTTTGAGTGCTAGAGAGCTCAAAAGGGTATCTTTTTCTCATGTCTCTAAGGGAGGTAAAACAAAATCTGATTATTTATCCTCTAAAAAATACATATTCTGACAACCTTCCAGCAATCTTATTTTATTAACTTTTCAGAAAAGATGAACCAGTGAGTCTTCTCATAGACATTTGTGTCAACCATAAACTAGCAGGACACATTCACCCTCGTTTTGTCCGGTGGGAGATAATCATGCATTCACTAGTGGGTTTCCACAGCTATGAATCCCCCCACTGTTATCCTTGGCTAGCTTATCCATAACAATTGCAGAGTATAAATTGAGGCTACATATGATCTGTCTAAAAGTATAAAAGTTAAAAATAAACTCCAAGTCATTAATAAGAATATTTTTCCCAGTGGTACGATGGCAAATGTTTTATAACTGGGTCTTTGAAGAAGGATCAGGGAATGCTGATTTGTAGCATTTGGTGATTTCTCAGGATAAATCTTCCCGTATGACCAATTTCAAGCAACCAGTACAGTGCCACTGAACATGGGGTTGAGAAACTATGCTACCAATTAGCACTTCCAAGACTCTAGGAACTGGGTTTTGAACATCGCTGACTCTATCTCCCTTTCTTAATGGATTTAACTTTTGGTGACCTGTAGGACCTATAAGACCAGGTACAAATTTACAGGTCTTGAACTCCCGAGAATTCTACATCAGAACAGGCCCCTTTCAACTCTTGCTTCTGGTAATATCTCTCCCTCAGCCAGAGATAAAGTCTGCCCCTTCATATCCTGTCCTGGTTCCAATGACAACCTAGATGCAGCTGTAAACTTAATCCACACGGACTATAATATATGATGCCCAACCTGTGAAAAATCTACTGATGAAACTATAAGAATGTTATGCTGTAGAATTAAAAATCGAGGTTTACTTACTACCATTAAAAATAATTATAATCTTTTCAGAGTGTTTTGTGGTACTTCTGCTGTTAAAAAATGATCTTCAGAGCACTAATGTTATTTGACAAATTAATTATTTTGTAGAGACCTGGGCAGTTTGAAAACTTCAATTGACAAAGAAATAACACTTGGATATTTAAAACTCTGGATGAGTAGTTCCAGCAAAGCCATGGGTGGTGAAAGCAATAATGTAGGTATTGACTGTCCATTTCTCTCCTGTGAAAATATGTTTATTGTTGATAATTTAAAAAAATAAGTGTAGAATGCTTCTATAAAAAGGAATAATAATAGTTTATTGAATTTCTTTTCACATTTTCCTAAGTGCATATTTACACATGTACAATTTTATTTTTAACAGTGTATATACTGCTCTTTAAGTTATCATTTCACGTAACAATGTCACTGACACACTTTCTTGTCAATGAATATAAGCATACAACATATGTAATAATAATATAACGTTTTACTCAAGCTTATCTGAGTAGACTCCTATAGATGAACACCTAAAACTTCTGTATTTAGTTTCTTATTTTTCCCTTCAAAGTGATGAATATTTTTGTGCATACATGCATGTTTTATACTAGCCCAATTTAGATACATTTCTAAAGGTTCAATCCCTATGTACCAAATGTAAAACTTAATGTTTGAGGTATCTAAAATAGTTCAGACAATGTGAAATTCCTATATTTCTCCTTTAAATTATATTCTGCATATATTGCTTATCACCAACTCCAATATTTCCAGCCAAGTCCCAACTCTACTATCTCCCTCTTGGATCTTGCCATTGATGCCTTAGCTTGCATTTGATCGCCCTCTCTTCTCAATATGGAAGCAAGAATGGTTCTTTAAAGTCTGGGCAGATCGTGCAACTCCTCTGTGTAAAATCATCCAATGGTGTCTTCATTCACTGTCTCTTTACTGTAATTTACAAAGCCAGAAAAGAACCAGCTCATATAGATTCTTGAATTTTCTCACTCCATTCTCCCTCTTCTGGACTTCTGGACACACTGCATTTCTTTTATTTCTTCAGGAAACCAAAGCTTATCCCTCTTTTTGGTCTTTGCATCTGCTCTTCCCTCATCCTTACATGCCTTTATCCTTCCTTTGATTTACATCTGTAATTCACACTTGATTTTGACCATTGGGGGGGATATCCTTTGATCATTCATAATAGTAGCCACCTGATCATTCCCTACTATATCATATATTCTAATCTTATCACATCACTGCATAAAATTCTCATTTATTTATTTAGCTGTTTCATGCCTTGTTCTTCCCCACCTGAGTTCCACTTTGACAAGAGTAAGAACATTTCCTATTTATTCCTTACAGAGCCTGGGAGATGGTAGAAGCTAAATACTTTTCTTAACTGAATTTATATAACTTCCGGAGTGCTTGTTAGAATCAAGACACTCTTAGAGGTAACGGAATGAAGGATGGAATATAAGTGCTCATTAAAAAGTCAGATCATTAGAATTAAGCTGTTCTAGTAAAAACTTTATAAGAAACTAGGGATATGTTAATTATTTTACATTGTGATCATGTACGGTTAGAGTTGAATCTTTTTTTTTTTTAAGCTCTTCTTTAAGTTACAGGCTAGTAAGGGACAGGAATGAGACAGTGTGACCTGAACTTTGGTATTCCAATGATATGCTTTGTTTAATGGTGGCTCCATGCAGACTTTGGGCAACTTTGAATTTCAGATAAGGTACGTCAGAGCTATTTCATTTGGCTGAATGTAATTGAGTATCTTTACATACTCCAGTAGAATTCTTGGTTTGAGGAATGACATAGGAGGCATCTTTCAGAATTACCAAGGGTTATCATGTTAAGAAGATTAAGAAGAATGTTAGGGAGAGTTTTCTAATCTACCTTTTTAACTTCCCTAAAAGATTGTATGCTCTTTCAAGGCTAGAGACATGTCATATATTTCAGATACCAGAAAAAAATTCATTGGATTAAACATATTGCAATCCTTTATCCCTTGTCATTCATATTTTAATGATCAACCAGGCATGCTGTTTTCCATATTGTGTGTTATTATCAATCATTACTCCATCATACCATCAATAAAAAACTCTAAGAACTGCTTCACAGATGGATCTAGAGAGCTTGGTTACCAATGTGTGACTAACCTCTTTCTTTTAGCCCCCACATGAATGCTTTGCCACAAAGAAATGCAGCCCAAATGTGTGTCTCAATAGGCAGTTTTTCTTTGGTTTATCAAAGGCCCCCTGAGCTTGGGCACAGCTCCAACTCTGGGAGTAACTCATCCTAGCATCTATTAAGCTATGAGATGCGTGTCCTTGTCTCACTTTCCTGCTTGAAGGCATCCATTTATGCTTATTTCCATCCTTCAATTGATGGATTGATATAGGAACTTAAATATGTCATTTGTTTTTCCATTCATTCCCTTTGTAGCCGCCATGGATTCACTTCTGGTGCCAGGCTGAGTCCAGGGTGATTTTAAAGTCTAATAAAGCCAGGAAAATCTTTTCTCCTGGTTGGATGATTTTTTTTTTTTTGCATGTTTGTTAATATTCAGCAATCGGGGGAGAGATGAAGTCTGTGGCTCATTTTCAAGGGAGGAATCCAATTTGGATTTTATGGATGTTGCTGTCACAGGGCCGACATTGCTTTAGTCTTCCACCAAGGGTGTGGCGTCAGGGCTTGCTGTCGGTGCTGCTAATGTAGATCTCTCTGGCTGTTTGGGTTGAGAGCATTTCCGCTTTTATGTGTTGGAGTAATTAGCCCTCCTGACCATATCTCAGGAACTGTCTGGATTGGAGGATTAGGATAAACATCTTCAGTCAGACTTTCTGAGTGTGATCAATGTGGGGTGTTAGCATCTCCTTTGATGTGTTTTTATCAAGGCTATGGGGTTTCCTAGCTTTTCCTTTGAAGGGGCTTTCTTCCATTTCTCGAATCACCAGGGCTAGGCTTAAAAGACTGGAACAAAGGTAAAGATACTTTTGCAAACAATTTATATGTCCAAGGCCCAGCTTAATCGTGGTTTCTGCCTGAGTCCATCTCTAAGCACCCTCAGGTGAGTGTGAACTTTGTACCTTCTTTGTTTCAATAGAACTACTATTCTTAGAGACTCCAACAACACTGCTTTATAAATGTGGTTTTTGGTTACACCTTTTTGAAAACAGACCCTATCTATCTGTTATTCTATCATCTATCATCTATGTATCTATCTATCTGTCAATCATCTATCTCTCTATCAATCAATCATATATCAATCAATCATCTATCTATCTACCTAGCTATCTATCTGTCATCTTTCTAGCTATCTATCATCTATCTGTTTTGGTGCTGGGGATTTAACCCATGACCTCAAATTTAGGCTTACCACATACTAGGTAAGTGCTCTACGACTGCCCTATACCACCAACTCAATAAACTTTATTTTTACAGCGGTTTTAAGTTCAGAGAAAAATTGAGCAAAAAATACAGAGATATTCCCTGTTTACCTCACTTCCATACATAATGTTCATTATTATGAACCCCTCCCGCAACAGAAGACTATCTGTTAGAATTGATGAACCTCCAGCTACACACAATGACTACCTGAAGTCCAAGGTTACATTCACTCTTGGTGTTAATACATTCTATAAGTTTGGAAAAATGGGTAATGACACATATCCATCACTATAGTCTCATACTGAGTCACTTCACTGCTCAGAAAGTCCTCTTTGTTCTACACAAATATTTCTTCCTCACTGTAACAGGACAACTACTGATGTTTTTTATTGTCTGCAAGGTTTTGTCTTTTCCAGAATGACATATAATTAGAATTATGCAACATGTAGCCTTTGCATATTGCCTTTTTTTAATTTACTATGAAACAGTATACATTATTTCTGTCCATGTCTTTTAATACCTCATTTTGTTTTTTCACAAATAATATCCCATTGTGTGGATTAACCACACTCATCTATTTATCCACTGAATGGTTTCTTCCTTAGATCCAAGTTTTGGCAATTATAGGTAAAGCTGCTGTAAACATCTGTGTATAGGTTTTTGTATGGGCAATAGTTTTCAATGTCTATGTGTAAGTACCAAAGACCACCATTCTTGGATTTTTATGCTAAGGTTGTTTAATTTTATAGGCAACCATCAAAATGTTTTCCAAAGTAACAACTATTTTGCATTTCCACCAACAATGATGAAAGTTCCTATTTCTCTACATCCTCACCGTTATTTGGGTTTGTCGGTGTTTGGGATTTGGGTCATTCTGATAGGTAGACAGTGTTATCTGAGTGTTGTGTTCATTTGAGTTTTGTTGATGACCTATGACACAGAGCATCCTTTCACGTGCTTGTTTTCCATCTGTCTTTTTTTGATGAAGTGTCTTTTTTGATGAAGTGTTTGTTAAAGTCTTTTGATGATGTGTCTGTTAAGGCCAATTTTGAAATTAGGTTATTTTTTTCTTATTGCTGAGTGTTAAGTGTTGTTTGTATACTTTGGATAAGTATATTTTATCAGATATGTCTTTTGAAAATATTTTCTCCATTTGTGTCTTGTATTTTTATTCTCTTGACAGAGTTTTTCTCAGAAGACAAATTTTAAATTTTAATTGAGCAAAGATTATTACTCATTTTTTTCATGGATAATGCCTTTTTTTTTTAACATTTTAGTGTCATCACCAAACTCTAGGTCTCCTAGGTTTAACCCTATGTTATCTTCTAGGAGTTTTATAGTTTTATTTTACATGTATGACTGTGATACATTTTGAGTTATCATTTATAGTGGATGGAATGTCTGTATCAAGAGTCATTGCTTTACTCACGTAAGTACATTTATTCTAGCATCATCTGTAGAAAAGACTGTCTTTTGCTCCTTTGCCATGGATAAGTTGACTATATTTCTGAGTCCTTTTTTTAGCTTTCTACTGCCTTATAATCATCTATTTGTTTAATCCTTTGCCAATACCACATTATTAATTAGTATAGCTTTATCATAAGTCTTGAAGTCAGGTATCAGTTCTCCTTCAGGATTGTGTTGGATATTCTGGCCTCACTGTACAAACCCTAGAATGACTTTATCAATATCCACAAAATAACTCACTGAGATCTTGATAGGGATTACACCTATCAATACTGAGTCCTCATATGCATGAAAATAGCATAAATTAGCTCTAGGAGTTTGATTCTTTTAAATTTTCTACATGATCAATCATGTCAACTGCATGCATAAGTAGTTTTATTTCTTCCTTCTCAATCTGTATACATTTTATGACCATAAAAGGACATAAAATTTATTAGTTGGGACTTCTAGTACAATGTGGAAAAGCGCTGATGTCAGGAGATATAATTTGCCTTATTCCTGATCCTGGTAGTAACTCTTTTTCTGTCTTGCTGTTAAGTATGACATTAGCAATATGTTTTTCATAGATATTCTTTACCAAATTTTTCTCTATTTCTACTTCACTGAGTTTTTTTAAAGTTATGAATAGGTGTTGGGTTTTTGTCAAATGACATTTTTGCATCTATTGACAGGATCATGAGATTTTTCTTCCGTAACCATTAATATGATGGAGCACATCGATTGATTCTTGAACGCTGAGCCAGTCTCAAATACCTGGAACAAATCTACTTGGTCATGGCATATGATTCTTTTTATATATTGCTTGATTCAATGTCCTAATATTTTAGTGAGGACTTTTTGCTGCAGTGTTCATGAGAGATACTGGTTTTTAGTTGTCTTTTCTCACAATGCTTTTGTCTATAATTGGTATTAGGGTAATGCTTTCCTTGTAGAATGAGGAGTAACAGAATTTGTCCGTATGGAAGAGATCATTAAGAGCTGGTATAATGTCTCCCTTAAACATTTGATGAAATTCACCGTTAAATTCATTTGCGTCTGGAGTTTTCTGTTTGGAACATTATTACTCATTCAACTTCTTTAATAGACATGGATCTATTTGGATTGTCTATTCTTTTTTTGTCTATTTATTCTTGTATTATAGTATTAACAGACTATATCTTTTAAGAAATGGGTTGTCAAGTATATGAGCATAGAATTGTTCACAATGTTTACTTATTCTTGCTTTGGTGTCCATAAGATCTGTAGTGATGTCTCCAATTTCATTTCAAATATTAGTAATTTGGATCCTCTAGCTTTTTTACTTAGTTTGACCAGAAGCTTATCAATTTTACTTTCCTATTTAAAGAACTTGATTTTCCTGTTAATAATTTTCTATTGACTTTGTATTTTCAAATTCATTAATTCATGCTCTAATTTTTATTTTCTCTTTTCTCCTTACTTTAGATTTAATTTGCTTTTTGCTCATTTCTTAGCATTAAATCTCAGATTATTGATTATAGGTTTTTTCCTTTGCTTCAACATTGTAATTCCCACTTAAGCAATGCTTTCACTGCATCCTAAAAAATTGTTTGTCAGGTCTTAATTTTCATTTATTTCAAAAAATATTTTTAAATTTCTCTTGAGATTTCTTCATTGGCCTTTTTGTTATTTAAAAATATGTTATTTAATCTGCAGTATTTTTGGATTTTCTGGAAACCATTCTGTTATTAAAGATTTGTTAAGTATATATTGGTCTGAAAATGGATTTTATGATTTCTATTTTTGAATTGCAAAGGTGTGTTTTATAGACCAGAATGTGGCAAATATTTATGAATTTCTCATGTGATTCTGAGATGAATGTGCATTCCACTATGGCTGGATGAATTAGTCCATCCATGTCAATTATGTTCACTAGATCATTGATGTTGCTGATTCAAATATATCATTATTTTCTATTTTCTAGATCTGTCCATTTTTGCTGGAGATATGTTTCAATCAACAAATATAATTTTGCTTTCATCTTTCTCTTTGAATTTTATTAGTTTTTGCTTTATATTAACCTTGTGGTTAAGTGCATACACATTATGGTTTTGGAGGGCCTGGCTTGATGGTGCATGTCTATCATCCCAGCTATGGGGAGGTAGGGAAGGGAAGATCACAGTTTGAAGACAGTCCAGGCATAAATGTTAGTGAGACTATATCAAAATAAGCAAGCAGGAGACATTGATAGGAGGATTGTGATCAATGGCTTGCTCTGGGTAAAAACTTGAGACCCCCATCTGAAAAATAATTCAAGTAAAAATATCTGGGTACCTCATTCTAATGGTAGAGTGCTTGCCTAGCAAGCACAAGGCCTTGAGCTCAAACTCAAGTGCACCAAAAAAAGGATTTTTAAGTCTTCTTGGAAAATAGACTTCTTCATAATTATGTAATGTTCCTGTTTTATCCTGATAATTTTTCTTACTGTTACATTTATTCTTTATGGAATTAACATACTCTACTTTCCTTGATTACTGTTAGCGTAGTATATCTTTCTTCATCCATTTACTTTTATTCCATATGTGTCTTTATATTTGAAGTAAGTTTCTGTAGACTGCAAATAAGTGAGTCTTGGCTATTTATCCATTACAATAATCTGTCATTTAATTGGTACATTTAGACCACTGAAATTCACAAAGGTTACTAACATAATTGGCTAATATCTAGAATATTTGCAACAGTTTTCATTTTGTTATTATAACTTTGTACCCATTTTTGCTTTCCATTTTTTGTGTCTTTTGTGCTTTTAGTTGAAAATTTTATATACTTCCATTCCCTCTTTCTTAGCATATAAATTGTATTTCTATTTTCATTTTTTACAGTAATTTTCCTAAATTTTGCAGTGTAAGTTTTGACTCAACAAACACCATTTTCAAAAAAACACTGTATCATTTCATAGGTAGTAGAAGTAAGTACCTTATCATATTCCTCCTCTCAGAAAAGTTATTTTAATATTTCCTGTTAGATCAGCCTAGTGACAACAAAACTATTCAATTTTCTGTTTTTGTGAAAATAGTGAAACATTTTATTTCTGCTTTACTTTTGAATGCTAATTTCATAGACTAAATAATTCTAGGTTTTGCTTTACTTTCAACATTTTTTGTCATTATGCTATTATCTCTCATGCATGTTTTTGTAGAGAATTTGGATACAAAAATTTCATCTTCTGTGGTTTAGGTGGTCTCCCTACTCTGGTTTATTTCCTTTAGCTTTAATTTTCTGAAGCTTGAAAATGATACACTTAAAGGTAGTTTTCTGGCATGTTTCCTTCTTGGTATTCTCTGACCTTCCTTGATATGTCATTTGGTATCCAACATAAGTTTGCAGAAATTCTCAGTCATTATTGGTTCAAATATTTCTTCTGTTCATTTCTTCTCCCCTTGTTGTTCTCATCATGCACATTACACATTTTCTAGTTGTACCACACTATTTGGATATTCTGTTCTGTGTTTTCCATTTTTATTCTCTTTGCTTTTCACTCGGGAGTAATTCTATTGATATATCCATATGCACAGACATTCTGTTATCAGCTGTGTCCAGTTCTATAAAGTTATGAAAGACATTCTTTATTCATGTTAACTTTTATCTTTAGCATTTATTTAGATTGTTTCTTAGAATTTCTATCATTCTGTTGACATTCCCATCTATTCTTGTACATTGCTTGTGTTATCCATTACAATTTTTAGCACTTTAACTGTAGTGGTTTTCATCTCTAGACTGATATATATCCCTGACATATCTGAATCTCAATTTGATGCTTATTCTATTCCTTCAAACTGCATTTTTTGCCTTTTTGAATATGTTCTTTTTGTAATACTTTATTGATAGTGAACCATGATGAACTAGGTAAAAAGGACATTAGTGATGTGATAGTGAGTATAAAGGGAAAGTATTCTCCGATCTTGTGATTAGATCTCAGTGTTTTAGTGAGCCTGCACTGCTGGACTATGATCTTCACACAGGCTTTTTAGCTCCAACTTTAGGTAGAACAGGGCTGGCCAGAGTGGGCTGGAATTGAACATTTCCCTTCCTCTACATAGAAGACTAAAACAAACTAGAGTTGGGTATTTCCATTCCTCCAGATAGTTTAGGCTTTGTTGAAACCCCTGCAGGTTAGGTTCTGGTTAAATAGTTTCACTTGAGGGCAGATCTTTTTTGGAAAAACAGAAGACTTGAGCTTATCTCAAAATGAATCTTTCTGTATCCCCTTGCAGGAACCATGGGGGAATTTTTCTCAGATATTCACTGTGGGAATCCAGTAGAACTCTAGAAGGTAAAATTAACAAAATTGTGGGATCTCTCCTCTGATGACTGAGTCCTAGAGTGCATGTCTCAGAGTTGTCTTCACTGAGCCTCCAGCAGCTCATGAATTTAGTTCATATTTTCCCACTCTGCTGCTGGTTCATGTGAAGATTTCTACTTGTGGGTTTCTGCTTTTGCAAATTGTAATTCTATGAATTTGCAAGTCAGTCTCCCCAACAAGTGATCTCACTTCTGCTTTGGATCTAAGAAGAGTTGATTCCTCAGTTTTTTTTTTTTTTTGCTTTTTGCTTTACATAATGTTGGAAACGTGGCACCCCCCAGCTTCTAAAACAGACTGTAAACTGGAATTCTGGTGCATCTCTTAAAATTTATTAGTTTGTCAGTTCTTTGAGAGAAGAAAACTCACCCCTATTCTACATATTCTTTTTCAACAAGACATTGATCACTAGCTAGTTACTAGATATTATTCTAGGTGCTGGTGATATAGCAATAACCACAATAGACAAAAATCAATGCCTTCATGAAGGTTACATTTTAGTAATGCACATAGGCAATATAAACATGCAAATTAGAGGGAAAATTGCATGATTAATCCTTTGAGGGTTATAAACCAAGGTCCTTTGAGGACAATAAACCAAGGTCTTATAAAAAGTGTCTACAATGCAGGGTGGTGACATTTAATGTTGAGAATAAAATTGTGAAAGAGGTAGTCATAGGAAAATGTGATAATGGAGAATTCCAAGCATCCCACTTCCTCATGACTGTGTGACTTTAGGAAAAATATTTATTCTCCAAGTCTCAGTTTCTGTTCCTTTTTTGAGATATGGTCTCACTATGCAGTCCAAGCAGTCCTGAATTTGTCATCCTCCTGCTTCAGCCTCCTGAGTGCTGGAATTACATGTGTGTGCCAACATGTCTGGCTTTCTCCTATTGTTAGCTCAAGATAAAAATAGTAGGTTCTAATAGATAAATAAGTCATAAAAAGTACAATGTGTAAATCACAGAAGCACTCAATATCTATTGCCATATCATACTGCACATTTTAAGACTCTTTAACTTTAAAGCAAAATAATCAGCATGTTTTCGACTTGAGGCATGTGATTCTCTAGTGACGCTTTGCTTAGGGTGCTAAGTTGGTCATATCAGATCCTTTTCTCCCTGAAATTGTCTAAGTGAATTTTAGTCAATTACCTGATCTCTACATTCTTAGAGATGAGGTACTCCATGTATTCCATATTTACCATGGTGGTAGGTTTCTATTGTGAGAATGTAGTATAGTTATAGAAAATGAACTTGATTCAAATATATTGCCATTGACTGAGGATTTTTCAAAGTTTGTAGCCCTTTTTGTAGAATTTACCTATTTGGGTCTTCTTTCTTGAGTGACAGTTTTCCTGTTTTTGTGAAATGTGATAATACTGGTGAAGAAATAAAAACATAGCAATATTCAACCACAGGAGATTAGTTAAATAAATTATAAGCATGAATATATCCACCAACAAAATTAAGACTATGTAACAAATTGTAAAAATGAGAGATGTAGTTAAAAACTATTCTTGATGAAAGTAAAACAGGTTGTGAAATACTTCTGGAAGAAAATCTATTGAAATATCAACAGTGATTAAGTCTGGATAGTGGCATGTTAAGATCATAGATCAACATTCCTTGCTTTAGTGTAATTTGTGCTTTTATGATTAGAATATCTGAGATTGGGTGATGTATTTTTATAAACCCAGTTAGTTTTTGCTCAGTCTGGGACTGGGAAGTCCAAGGTCAAGGTGCTATCAAGTTTGGTGGCTTAGAGAATGGTCTCTACTTTCATGATGATGTTTTGAATCTTTCATTCTTGGAGGGTGTTAATGATGTTCCTTATGTGGCAAAAGCGTTTACGTGGATGAACCCAATCACCAAACTCATTTTATCATGCCATTAATCCACCTATGACAGTGGAACCATTGTGACCTAAACACCTACCAAGAGGTCCCCCATCCCAACACTGTTGCATTGCTTATTAAAGTTCCAACACATGAATTTTGGATGGGACAAGCATTTAAACCATAGCATTCCTTTTTTGAACTTTTCTATATATTTTAAATATCTCAAGAAATGCACACATTAGATTTACAATTCACTGAAATCTCTTAATTATGAGAATGATTAAATGAAATAAATATATCCACAATCATTATAAAATAATTTTTAAATGACAGTAGATTATGCAATTTTGTAAGATATATTCCTATGCTATAGAGTATGGCCCATACTTTCAGTCAACTGCTGATATTTTCTATGGTTTGGGACACTAAATTTTATTTTGAGGAGATATAGGAATTGTCCTCTAGTTATTGTCTAACAATTTCTTGAACCAAGATCATTCCAATAGAAAAGATTTGACTGCACACTTGTTATAAAGTCCATCTTATTTCTTGACACAGCATTGTGTCTGTATTTATGCTGTCAAAATAGACTTGAATGTGATGAGACCTAAGAAGAACATTCTGTTCACTCTTTTTTATCCCTCTTCACTCCTTCAATGCCTTCTAACTAGACTGAGTTTGCATTTTGTTACAATCACTATGCATAAATTGTTCTCAAGTCTCTGCCTCCTTGAAGTTTGATATTTAGAGTAACTTAGTCTCAAATCTCTGACACCTAATATAGTGTCTGACCTATCAGTACTATAAGAATGCTTGTAGGATTTACTGAACTGCTTCATTTTCTCTTAAAATTCTTCCAGATGTTAGATTTGCTATTGCTGCTAAATTTTTAAACTCTGGGTTCTAATAGAACCAAAGAGTAAAGTTTCCCATTTCCTTATGGTAGAAACATTTTAAGGATTGCCTTCCTTTCTGTGCTTTTTTCCCTTTAGAAAATACCACCAATTAGATACTTTAGAAAGGAAACTAATGTCTGATAAAATCTTTATTTCTGACCTGTAACAAAATAGCAGTTCTCTATGCACAGGCCTAAGCCCAAAACTTTAATGTAAGAGACAGCTGTAGGAGCACTTAGAAAGGGGATGGGGAGGAGGATGAGGTCATGTGGCTAGATTTCTACTGTGTTTCCACAAACTTTCTTTGGCGTTTATAAGAATCAAATGCCAGGAAAAGCATAGGGCTTAAGCTGACAAGAGGAAAAAATGTGGGTAAATGTAATCATTTCTTCAAGTCTCTAAATATCCTAGGTAACTTTCAGGCACAAAGCAATCTTCCTATGGAGAAAACAAACCCAGGATGTGGCTATAAGTTAGAGTTCTTCTCTTTTGTGTTTAAGTGCCTTAATGATTAGGAAAGAATAGATTTACATGAATGCTTCTTGTGGAAATCACGTAACACAATTGTTACTCAAGACAAACTTCAGCAGAGGTTGATATAACTGATGTGATGAGTCATCCTGTGTGGTTTATAGCCACCACAAGTGAATACTTTTAATTCAACTTTTCTGTTCCCAGAACATTTTTTATAAGACTCAGATAGTATCCATGGCATTGACAAAATACATTTAGCTATTTGATTGAGTAAGATTGAAGTTCAGTCAATCTGATTTTCAAAATGATTCAGGTGCATGGCATCGGGATGCCAAAGCTTCTATTGAAATCCGCCTTGAACCGTTTTTTCCCTCTCCAGGTCTCATGTCATCAGATACACCATACGTGGTGCATAACCACACTCACACAAACACAGTGACATCACCTTAAGCTCTGAGTAATGAAGTCAGAATAGAAATAGACTTGGCCACAACATCTTTCCATGTAAGCACATTAGCGATGCTTACTTAATTTTGTGGCATCAAGCCATTCTCTGAAGTAAGAATTATGGCTTCCTGTTTTAATTTCAAGACTCAAATTTAGAAAAACCTTTGATTTTTGTAGAAAGGTACATTCTAAGATGTTTATCAGTATATTGATTGTATATTTAATGCTTTTCTAAAGCTATTTGGAGATAATACAGAGTATTTATGGCATGGGTGAGAAAGTCTAGCAAGAGGTCACTACTGTCCCATGACAGGTATTACTCATTGATCATAGCATTTCTTTCTGTTGACATCAAACTGGACTTTACATTCCTTCTCAGTGTGGTGTGCTAAGAAGACATAGGAAATCAACTAATGTGAAATAAAGCCCACTTTTCATTTACAACAAATATCAGATAACCTAAAAATCAAATTTGTGATTTTTCAGATCTCTCTCGACCCTCATCCAAATGAACATATGACAATGTTCTGAAAGAGCAATTATTAATGAAGAGTCTCATTTTAAATTGTTATTACATCATTTTCTAGTATTTTAATGGGTTATCCCACATTATAATTGGGGTTTTTGCGTTCCATAAAGAACCCAGCATTGAGGCCCATTGTAGTATAATCAATAAAAAGAAATATTGAACAATCAGTTGTTGTAGTGATGATTTTTCTAAAACATGTATTGGTACAAAAGAAATTTTTGTTACCAAGAATCCACACATCTGAGTTCTATTCTCTTTTATACTTGCACATATCTGTGGTTGGAGACAAGTGTTTCAACTTCTATGAATGAAAATGTGGTGATGAACTAAATATTTCTAAAACTTCTTTCAATTAGAAAAACTCATTAGTTCTGAGACATATGCATGAACAAGTACTGTTCAGGCCCATCAAAAAGAATGAAGTACAATTAATATCTATTTTCAAAGGTAAAACTCTTTTCTTGTCCTTCCATTTTTATTTTCCCCTACATCCTATATTTGTCTGCTCAATATAGGGTCTAATTTCAGGGATGGTGTGGCTCCTAAAAATGGTCAAAGCACCTCTTCCTCCCCCCACACACATATGTACACATTCATTAATGAGAAGACTAATGAAAAATTCCCCTGGAGTTACTGATTTCTTAAAATTTGACTTAGTTTTATTCATTACCAAAAGGAGCTGTTGGACATTAAGCAATTCACTAACTCATTCCAGGTTAAACCCCACCTTCACTCTTTCCTTCTATTTTTGCACTTGCTGTTCACTTTCCCAAAAAATTCCTTCACCAGGTAAATACCCATGTTTCTTTCTAGATCAAGGCAAACTGCCAGCTCTTCACTGATGCCTTTGAAATTCTCCTTGGCGGTGTTTGATGTGGTGCTTTCTTGGTAGTTTAATTGTGTCTCTGTGGAAGAACTTACATACTGTGATATATAAATATCTGAACATTGTCTGTCTTTCCTCACTACTTAAGAGCAGTCATAATATAGGTACATCTGGTTAATATTAGGGGATGTAGTAGACAAGTTCTTCTAAGTTTCTGGAGGCCACCTAACTTCCCATATGCTGTTCAGCTGTATTCTTGACCTCTTTCTATTACTATAACAACTAGACTCTGATACTTCAGCATTTCAAGTCCAGAATCTCCCTGAAAGTTTCAGTCTTTTTTAAAAATGAAGCTTATCAAGAGAAGAGGGGGGAACAAGAAGACTACAGTACAGGTCCTGTGATGTTAATTATTTTTTAACGTAGAATAGATTATCATATTTTAAAACTAAAGTTACAATTTTCCTTCATGTTACCTCTCTGATTATCTGCATATATTACTGAGGAACCTGTGGTCATGCTTCTTAGAGTCTTGTTCCTGGCTTCATGGTCTTTACAAGAAAGCTGACTTATACAAGTACCTGATTGGCATTTGACAATTCCCAAAGGAGTTACTTTCAAAGTAAGGCATTTTGCATTAACTTTCTCATTTCTAAATTTGTCTCAGACATACATCTTCACACGAGTATGAATATGTTTTTCTGTGTGTACCAGTATGATGTTCAACAGTACATGGGACCATGGCTTTGAGGCATCAACTAACGAGCAGCATATTGTGGCAAATGTGCTTGCCAAGCAGGTAGAAAATGGCATTTTGGTCTCTCCTTTCATCAACAGCCTTTACTAGGCAAATCTTCACTACTGGTGATCTCAACAGCAGATCTTTCTAAGTCTGGGTTGTCATTTCCTTGGTAGATATGTTGACTGCAGCAAATAATCCCCCATCATCAAGTTTTCCAGATGTTTGCACAGTGGGTTCAGTGTTTTTAAACCATCTAAGTGATGGTCCCAAATGACAAATGTTCATTTTCAAAATTAAAGCTTATTACGAATTACCTGCCAAGTACAATGTGTCAGGAGAGACTGAATGAATTAGAAATTTTGTCCATTGAGAATGAACGAATAAGAAAAAACATAAGTGAGGCAAGCTATTACACATCCTGGAGGTATATAGAAAGAATTTTAAATAACAGTAATTTACTAAAAGCTGCTGCATTAATACTTATGACTTACTTTAAAGAGCCCAATCCCTACCTTTTGACATAAGTCAGGCTTTAACTTTTTTAATGAAAAGAATAATAGGTAAGAAATGCAAGGAAAATATCTAACATGAATGTGTTTTCTGCTTTTAATCATCATCCACAGGGGCTCAGATTTCATATCCTGGGAAGAACATGGTCTAACATAAAGCCATCAAAAATTATGCTCAGTTACCTGTTTGCTGCCTTGTGGTTGTGTGGTCTGCTGACCATTCCTTCTTCAACCTCGGTTTCCTTACCTATCTATGAGAATGACAGGATTTGAACTCATCTCCTCATCTGTGTAACATAAGAATGATAGCATGGTGGTAAAAGTTAACCAAATGAAAATAAGCATTTGAATTTGCTTTGCAAATTATAAAGCACCACAAATACAAACTGATGTCATAGTATTATCATACACTCCTTATTAGCACGTTAACTACTTCACTACTTAACTTTTATTCTCTACTTACTTTCTACTTCTGTGCACCATGCACTAACTGCATGTACAGTAATTACTTGCTACTTACTGTATGTAAGGACTCACATATATTATCTTCTGTAATTTCCACAACTGTTTAAGGTAGGGGATAAAATCTCCATTTTACAGAAAACTGAGCCCTATGGAGGAGTTAAGTGACTGACTTAGGTAACTGCCAGCTTGGTTTGGATGGTATTGAAATCAAATGTCTGATTCAAAAAATATGCCCTCAACCTCTGTGCTCCTCATTTTTCTCTTTGAGCCTATGCTTGATGACACCACTTTGGTGCAAAGTATATTGGAGCTTCCATGTAAAATTGTCTTTAGACACAGATTCACTGAAACATTCAAAAGCAGGCAGCCTGATGACTCTGCAGGCAACTCACCTTTTTATCCCCAAAGAATATTACTGGCTCTCATCGTCATGCATTCCATGCAGAAAGGTGATGAATATCCACAGTTAAGAGTGCTACCTTCTAGAAGGTTCTATAAGATCCAAATTCCTCAAGGTAGATACAGACCTTCTTTTTCACATCTCATAGTTGTTAATTATAACCCAGCCACATGACAGGTTAACTGTTTATTTAACCTACTGTGAATTAGCCAGAATTTTTAATGACAATATCTCAGAAACAAGAATAGAAAGTACACAGTAATGTTGGAAGAAATGAACAATGCAATCTCTTTTGTTGCTAACTAGGAAAATTTTGGTCCTAGATATAGAAATACAAAAATCAGAGTGACCACAGAGCCAGAATTTGCTTCCTAGGGTAAAACAGAAACATCTAGATTTTCCATCTTTAAAATTATAATCAGCAGCAGGAAGTAAAGCAATACCACTGTCCCTGTTATAGAAATCTAAAGGCTTTTTTATAGGCGCACAGCAGCAAATGTTAGCACGATGCTCGAAGAAACCATTTTCATTATCAGCTGCTTCTTTTTCCTCCAATTGATTATGACTTTTCCTTTAAAAAATGCATTTAGGCAAAATTTTTCTATGCTTGATTTAACCCAAGGGAGATTTTTCTGAGGGTGAGGAGGGAGAGAGTACTCTAAACTGAATTGCTTCTGCTGCCTTTCAGCTATGCACACATGGACAAATTACAACACTTTTTCCTGAAATCGTTTGTTTTAGCTCCTATGACTTAGAAAGAGCTTAACAATAAAAAATTCTAGCTTTATGTTATTACTGTCTTTATTGTGTAAGTCAATGAATGATCACAAGATTAAGTTTTCTTTTTCTTTTTGTCAAAGTTATGAAGTTTTGAGTGACAGACAAAGGATACTCTGGAAGTCGGTTCTTTGTTTAAAAGGGTTGCATCAGACAGAAGTATCTGCAGAGAACTGAGGACACACTGATTCACATTAAAAATCTTGTGGGTGAACAGCAAAAGCCATCAGATTTAGGCTAACATCAGTTAAGATAAATTTAGTTAATAAGACCATTTGCAATAGAGAATAAATGTATTTATATGGCTGACATAGCCAAAAGTTTTTTCATACAATGGAGGTAGAGGAATAGATAAAGGTTTTTTTTAAGCTAATCAAAGCTGTTTAAGATTCTTCAAAAAATAATTACATAGAGGAGAAATCTGAGGCTATATGGGCTATGATGAACAGAGAGGTAATATATTCTGATAGCAAAAACTAAGGTTTGTTTGAGCAAAGCAGGGAAGTCTAGGACAAACCAGGCTTCCCATTTCAGATAAGAAAAGACAAATAACTTTAGAACAACATTTTGATTTAGCAGATGTAAGGGGCTTTTGCATGTAAATTTCAATATATAAATCCCAATTTTGCCATGTAAAATTAATAATGGATTTCTCTAAAGCCAAACCCTCTTCAACCTCTGCAATAGTTCTCTTACGAAAGCATTAAATGAAAGCATTTCACTTTAGTTGAAAATCAATGGCACTTCAGTGAAGCATGCATCTCCCAAGTATTATAAAGTTGAGAATCATACAGTTCCACTAGTAAGACATGAGGCCCTGGCTTTAGTGGTAATAACTTCATACAGCATGGAGTTTTGGGAACAAACTCATACAACGTAAATAATTTAAAATATAGTGTGAACATGCTCAAATTCTCTTTGAAATGCCAAAACCAAATTCACCATACTATAAGTCATGATGGCAATATAGGAATAATCAGAATGAAGACAGTTATAAGTAGAAATAATATTTATTTACTGCTTACTATAGATCAGACGCTAGCTAAATACTGTATACACATCATCTCATTTAATTCTCTTAAAAATCCTGTCACTTGGTATTATTAGGTGTATTTCTAGAGTAGAACTGAAAAAGAAAGAACTATACTTGGAGACAATAAACTTAAGACATGCTAAAATATTTCATTATATGTTAATCTATGGCTATTTTGACATCAATCAAAAGGTATTATAAATTCCATCTACTTGGAAAGTTCTTTCTTCCTTTGCATACTGAGAAACTTGTATTCATCTTCCAATGTGGTGATTATAAAGATGAATAGGATATAGCTTCTATCCTCTGGTACTCACAGTCTAAAAAAATGAGTTAAGCATGCACTGAAACTCCTATCCAGTTCATGGTGGTTTGTGGTAAACTCTGTAGTGGAGTAGAGTTTAAAGCTATGGGTAGTCAGAGGAAAGAAAACAAGTTTCTGAGCTGTGGACAGTCAAAATGAAGGATCAAGGATCCTCTGAGAGAAAGAAGTAATTTAAGTGCATTTCAAAGGTAAGTAGACTTTCAATAGACATACGAGGTCTAAGAAAAGTTTTGATCTGCAATGTCCTTGAACCTAGATGTATTCAGAATGCCAGTGTTACTGGAATTTTTGACATGGGAATGAGCAGTCAAGGAAGTAAGAACTAAATAGAAGAACTTCACTGCCAAGCTAAGAGATTTGAACTACATTTGGCATTCAGTGGCAAACTTTGGAGTGGAGGAATAATGTAGAATTTTGTTTTGGAAAGAGTGGTCTAACAATATTTTTAACTCATTTATCTAATTTTGACTCCATTGATGAATAATTATCACACTGTTTAATTTGCCAGGACTTCTACCAGGTAATGGAGATATATTGAGGTCATGGCTCACTCTTTGTTTTCATAGAAATTATGCATAAAACAGAATAATGTCATCCAGAGAAAGAATACGGTAGTACCTGGCATGAATACTGAGGTCATAAGAAAAGCTTTGCTGCAGAAAATGACTTAAAATTGTGTGTATGATATGTCTGCAGATAACATGTAGAGCTCCTAGGATAGTCTATCTGTGAAAGGCTCAGTGGAGAAAAGGCATTTTTGGAACTTGATGTAGGGTTATTTGCTTTCTGACCACACAGATTTTTAACAATTTCAATAATATGTGCATGTGCTCCTGGTTGCTTTATCCTGTACTCTGGTCTCACTAAGACAGCCAATCATTATGCAAAAACACTGTGAAAGCAAGTACTATTGAAGAGGCTCTCTAGAAATCATCTGGTCTGAGATTTTTTTTGAAAACTCCAAATCTGGATTATTTATTAAATAACAGGGATTGAGTGTGGCTTTTAGCATTCATTCATTCATTCATTCATCCAATTACTCAACATTTATTATTTAGCAGCACTATTAAAACCATAGTACTAAATGTTTGCCTTATCTAATACTTTAATCACAATTAATTATCTTTTCTTCTAAACACTTGCCTTCATTTTTCTATATACCTCCTTATAACATTTTTATGGTTTTATTCTATACCAATGACTATATTTATCACAGTGTCCTGAAATAGGCTGTGGCAATTTGAAGGAAGGAATTGTGTCTTCCTCTCTATGTTCCATTTAATCAGTGACACAGATACAATAGAGGTTCTGTAGATGTTTTTATGTTGGATGAATGGTTGGATGAATAATGACAAACATGAATAAGAAATGTTTCTGTCCTCAAGTATCCTATGGTTTAATAAAGCAGGTCAAGCATGCATAGTTACTTATAAATATTTTCCACTATTCAAACCATGATACTTTCTCTTTTCAATTTATGTTTACTATGGTAGTGCCATAATCTTGTCATGATCCTAAACATACCATAAAAGAGCCCCATAGTATATTTAGAGATTGAAATTCTTTTTCATTGTCCTTTACTTGAAGTCTCCAAAAAAGTAACACTATTTCTTGAAAATCAGATAAAAAGTAGCCCCGAAGCCCCATTGAGGCATTTTAATATGCTGTTATTTCCCTTCAGTTTATATGGAATCAAAGTGGATAAGAACAGAATGGGGATTCTAGAGAATGTCTTCAGTAGTCATGAATCCAGGAACAAAACCAAAGTAAGCCCTTGCACAAAAAAAGGCATCATTTTCACTTCTATTCAGCATTCCTATTTGATATCCTTTCCTCAAATACGCTGTCATATTCTGTTCTTTCTAGTTAGTAGTCAAGCCTATCTTTATTGATTGCTCCATGATCTGACCTTTGGGCACTAATCAGGCAAAAGAAAGGATTTAATGAATTGTCTGAGTAGACTTTGTTGCTCAATGACTTACCTTGAAAAAAATTAAGGAAGACTTTTTTTTCATTTGTGTGTCTTATAAGAGGATCATAAGTTGTTTACTTTCATTGGAGGAAAATTATTCAGTAATACAAGAGATATTTTTCCACAAAATTGAAAATGTTAATGTGTAACATACTCTATAAGTCGTGAAATTCCATGATATAATGTGAAGGAGATGGAAATTATATACAGAGAAACTGAATTCTAGTGAGCTACATATTTCTCTTTTGTAAAATTATATTGAAATACTTTTGAAATCTTTCTATAATGTCACTGTGAAATTTCAAAGATAATAGGTATCAAAATACTGTATTTTATACAGTATGATTACTTGGGTGATTAGTGTATGGAAACAGTATATTTCAAACAATCTGCCTGCATTCCCCAAACTCTATGTGATAGATCCCATTTTAAAATATTTTATGATTAAATGAGAAAACTACATAAAGAAGCTAAAATTTGGCATATAAATAAATATATAAAAGACTGAGATTCAAACCCACTTGTTGATAGAGTATGGTTAAGACATAATGTTGAAACACCTGAGTTGTCTATGGTCCAATAAAAAACAAATGTGACTTAGTCAGGACACACTCAATTTGGAAGGGAGAGGGGTGGAGTTGGCAATAGACTGTTGCAATATAGCTAATGCTTTACCCCTAAGATTAGCAATATCTCAGGGGTTATGCAAAAGGTTTTTCTTTCACAGAGGGAACAAGGCTATCAATGAACTGTGACTGGGATGCAAGGGTGTGTATTGCTGTAGAAGGACACAAATGCTTTGCTCTGATGTCACCCTGTTCTCAGAAGGGGCTATGAAAGAGAGGTTTAGGCTGGCTCAGACTGAAGTTCCATCAAAATTCAGGGGCTCAGGAAGGAGAGAAACCGAACTAAAATTTGATTAGCAAACATTTTGTTCCAACAAATTACTAGAGACAATAAATTCAACTAATTATTTACTAGGCAAAGAATTGGAATTTAGAGTTTTATCTAGCCTTATACAGGTAAATAAGAAAGAATCTATGACTTTTATATAACTCATATGGGGCAGGTTCATTATTTGTGTCCATGAACACAAAACAGTTAATTGATTTTTTTTTAACCTTAACTGTTTCCCAGGATCATAGGGTTCAAATAAAAATCAGTATTGCCATTCCCCATCTGCTAGATATGATGCAGATGACATATGCTTTGGAAACCATGTATTGAGGGCAACAGAGTCCATGCAACTCACTGCAACTGTCCTACTCTACAGTGTTAACTGAGTAGTATTTTGCAGCATACCCAGTGTCTAAACAATGATATGCTTAGTTTTATAATCCATAGTCATGACTTGAGTCAGATTTCTTACACCATGAAGCTTAGTATTCTTATCTGCTAAGTGATGGAATTGGACTTGTCAAACACCTATGGATTCCTAGCTCTGACCTCTAGACATTCACAATGGTGTGACAGTTTGCCCATGTGCTCTGTGGTTTGATGTGGAGGACTGCAGGCTGAACCATGCAGGCAGCATCAGTGCAGGGAGACACTTAGGAACACTTTGGCTTTGGATGTGACTGTATATAGTTCTTTCATCAGCAATTCAGAATAATGCCATCAAGGTTACTTTTGTCTTCCATTCTGCCAATCAATCATTTGTTCTTCCTAAACCTCTACTATCCCCTTTGAATTACCTTGTATAAGTGGGATGATTCGTGATTTTCTCTTTTCTAGCCTTTCTGATTTTCTCCATTTTCCTTACACAGTTTCTCTCTGAAATTATTTCTGTGTCATGCAAACTCAGTTTTGGGTGTTCTTCATGCCTTCCCAAATGCTAGAGTCAGTTTCCTACTTAATATTCAAGAAGCATTCTTGAAGCTCATCTCTTTCAGGAAAAGCCCACAAAACTCACCAGTGCTCAGCTGATGACTTATTTCAGGCTCTGTTGTTTCTCTGCATTTGGATTCTTAGTGTAAGGTAGCTGAAGCAAGACTCTGTGGGTCTTATTTATCACCCATGCCTTTAGCACAGCACTGCAATAGATGTAAAAATCACCCAATTATCAAACCTTTAAGGATACTTAGATTTTAAAAAAAAGCATAATGTCACTAATAAATGGACTTGGGATTTGAAATATGACTACTACTTATTATAGGTTTTCCAATGAAATAAAACTAATTAGAACTTTGAGTAGAACACCCAAATTTGACTGATTTTTATTCAAACTAGAAAATGTTGAGTACATACTTGGTAACACAAGGAGGATCATAGAAGTGGAAAAGCAACCATCTTTAAGCATTTAGATAGAGCAGAGTGGATAGAATCTAAAAGACCATTTGGTGATTCACCATTGTGTGATCTAGAAAAGGTATTTTCACTCTCTAAATTTTAGTTTACTTGACTGTAAGATAGGGGCAATAATAATAATAACCATAAAGGATTATAGAACGGAGTGAATTTTTAAAAAATACATGTAAAATAGCTTTAGTTCTGTAGACATATCATAGATATTCATTAACTTTGTATTCACTAAAATCATATAATAATTAACATTGATGTATCCAACTGAACTTGCAAAATTTCACTAACGAGCCCTGTTGATTTTACATGTAGGTGGTAAAGAGTAGAATCTCTGCATTCTGAAAGTGGATGCCTGTCAGGATTTATAAGAGAACTATTCCTTGTTGAAAGAAAATTGTACAAAAATCTGAAGAGTAATGTTTGCTAAGAGCTTTCATGTGAGACTAGGTAAAGTAGCTCCTCCTTTCCTCTTTACAGTCAATATCAACCTTTTGTTTCCTTTTCTGAGTACCTGTCTCACTCATGTCACTGAATTCTTTCCTATCCCCTTCTTCTTATTTACCATTTATTAAACTCTAAAGACTGCCACCTTTTGTTCATGTTCTCAATAATAAATTATCTTCATTTATCTTACTATAGACCTGTCAGGAGATAACAGCTAGACAAATACACACAGGAAGATAAAAGTCCAAAGATGTCAGATGGGTTGGTGCATATCTGTAATCACAGTTCCTCAGGAGGTGGAGGCAGGAAGGTCACAAGTCTGAGACCAGCCCAGCAGATTGAGAAGACCCTATCTCAAAAATGTAATACAAATGAAAGGTTTGGGGATGTGGCGCAAGTCCTAACTGCCCTTGCCTGGCATGCACAAGACCCTGGGTTCGATCCTCAGCACCACACACAAAAGAAAATGTAACAGCAGATATAAAAAGGAAAGACATGGATACAATTTGTACAAATGGACTAGTTTTACTGTGACAAAAAACAGAGAGGACTGACTTTTGCTGTTCTTTGACAAAGAAGATAATTTGGATGACTGAGTTACATGGTCTGGAGTTATACAGAGCATATATTTATTAGACAATTGAAATCTTTCCCATTTACTTTGTGGGAAAAGATCAATCCTTAACTTAATGCTGGCAAATGCTGGAGTTAAATGATCAAAATGAAAAACAATAATCTTAGGAAGAAAACAATACATTAAACAAAGTAAAACCTTTGTCCTTAGGAAGTCCATCGGTATTTTGTCTATCCATTGCTCTTTGAGACCTTTGTGAATGTTGTGGAAATTAATCACTTGGGGCTGGTTTAAGAAATGACTTCAACCCCTTAGCGTTTTGCTAAGATTCTGTTAAACATCTCCTATTATTGAAGATACAAGTCAAAATTACTTATCAGCAGTTCTTCTAAATAGCACAGAACATGTATTAAAGAGGCCATGAAGGATTTTCTAATGAGAAAAAATGCTCCTACTTTTTGAGAAATTAACTGCTCCAATAAATTGCAAAGATAGAGTAAGAAAAGTTATCACAATAATGTCTGTTGTAATAAAACTAAACTGTACAGCTGATAACAGTTAAAATGCCAGAAGGTGAGTTAATGACATACCATTCTCCTAAAAGTCCCTTTGGTCCTTACTCTGAAATATAATTCTGAGATTCACATATAAAGAATGTAGTAGAGTACATGGAAATACTGTATGTGCGCATGTACTACAGATTTATTGCCTATGAACTTTTGAATATATATAAAGTTTTAAAAGCAGAGTATATTAAATGAAACTTTCAGGTAGGTGAAATAAAATAATCCTAAGACCTCAAATTGATTCTTGAAGTGTAAAAGAGATGAAAGTCTGCAGAGAGAGAAATCAGTCAGAATTGCTTGCTGGCCTTAGAAAACGTTTATTAAAGATCAGGGGAACGGGGCATGGATGGAATCATTGAAGTCTCAACACCTTCTATAGATTCATAAATGTACAAGAGGCATGAGGCTTCTAGTATGGTATTTGGCAATCAAAGTCCATGGCAAGCTAAAGATTACAGTTATGCAGAGGAATTTATAAAGATAATGAGGAAAAATAAAGCAAACAGAAGTTGCATAAATAGAAACTGAAAAGTAATCTGAAGTAGGAGAGTTTGGGGTTATTAGTTTTACCATACCTTTTTGAGCTCCTCTGATATATACTAGTGATCCAAGTAGCCACTTTTGGTGAACAGGAATGTGTGTATTATATAGACTGAAGTGAGAAATGGGGAAGAGTTGAGAGAAGAAAATCAAAGTTGAGAGGTCTGCTTTTTGTATCCTGGTGAAAGCAAGCAATCCAGAGCTACCTGGTTTAAACAGAGCTGCCTCCAGTTGTTCAAAGGAAGCCAGGCAAGTGCCCTATACTAATAACAACATTTTGATTAGTTAAGTAAAAACAACAAAAAGTAATGAAAAAATTATTCAAAAAATAAAGGAAATTTAAATCTACCAAAATTCTATTTTTTAAAGAAATACATGAAGAGTGAAAACCATGATAAAAACAATACTCTCTCCTCCAAGCCATCTGTGCCACTCATCAGCTGGTGAGTGACTCTGAGTAGCAATGGAAATAGTCAAAGAAAGAGCTTTAAGAAGGCATGGCAAGGCTAATAGATTCTTTTCTGGATCTCTGGTCTTTGCTTAAGGATAATTATAATCTGGCAATGTGTTCAGTTGTCCATCATATGCATGCATCCCTTGTGTTTTTTTTTAAGCAAGAGCTCAAAAAGGACTTACTTCAGTTTACCAACATGCCAACTAAATGTTCATAGGAAGAGAAAGCTTCCAAGTGGTATACAATGTAAAACTAAGAGTTCAATGAACAGATAACAAAAAGTCCTCAAATCAGCTTTCTTTGTAAGTATATTTAGTAGGTTTACCTGTATAGTGAAGGCAAAGTTAGTCAACTTATTTGAAATACATTTTGCTTTCAAGTTACTACCATTCATCTTATTCTATTTTAGGGCTTGTTTTCACATATTTGAATGCATTCTTATATTTCTTGAACTCTCAAAGAAACAGAAAATGATCAATCCAGCTTTTATGCACATAAAGCCTATCCTAAGAATGTGGAAGTGTTTTATGAAAGGATATGAAAAAATGGTAAACTGGTTAAACTAAGATTCTTCATATCTAATTAGGTCCTTCAAAGATGGGTCACTTTTGTTAGAAATGAATTCTAAGAATATCATTATCTCAAGTAAGATTTGTTAGTTGTACACATCAGGAACAAATTCTGGTTAATTTGTAAAAAAACAAATATTTATTAGGAAGAAAATATAATTGCTCAGAGACTCCAAGGACAAATTTAACAGATGCTAGCAAGGCCAGATACAGCAATTTCGGGAATCTAGAAAACCAGCCTCAATGGACAGTTTCTTCAAAGTGCTCTTCTTAGGATGAATGAAATAGGACCATTTTCAATCTCTGTGCTGCTCCATTCAATATTAAAATATGTGGAAGAGAATTTAGTTATGACATAACTCAATTCATTTATACACTCCTTTCCATTAGAAGGATAAGATACATGATTTATTAAGACAGAAAAATTGAGCTACTATTACTAGAAAAAAAGGGATGGTTGCTGAGAAGACCAAAACCAGCTTACAATTAAGTACTTTTGTGATCAGAGTAAAAAATACTACAAAAAACTAAATATGATGAATAGTTGAAAAGTTCTGGGATATTTTATGCTTTTTAAAATTTAATTTATAACTGTACTACTAAAAATACTTAAGGAAGACATATGAATTATGTTTATATTGATCCAATATTTATTAGAGATATAATATGCATTAAACGCTGTAGTGAAATATTTCAGACATATTATCTCATTAAATTCCTGTCAGAATTGATATTTACATTTTGTTCTTATGGAAACTAAGAATTGAAGTCATGTTTAATTCCCTTATTGCAACTCCATAATCAAATATGTAACAAGCATTAGAATGCAGTCCTATTGAATTGATGCTAAGTTCACTTTAGGTGATATTTACCTTGTTTGTGAAGAATGACTTCATTGAACAAATTATTACAAAGCATTAGCCTTGTATAAAATAAAACCTGTATAATGATCTAAAAGGGATGTCACACCAGCCTTTAGGAAACTATAAGTATTGAAATTATATTTACAATTATAGATAGAACCTTGGATACAGCATCATGAACTCAGCTATCCATAGCACATTGAACACACGGTTTCCAAGACTCCTTCCCGAACTTATTAATGAGTATAAAAAAAGGAGGAAAAAAATCCAACAGCGGAACCACTAGTAAATTAGAGAGGACACCAGATTTTTGGAGCATAGAAAGCAGATGAGGCATTAGCAAGACAGAGAAAGTATAATACCCAAATATTTTCTCAATCTAAGATGTCATTTATTGTAAGATGCACCATTACTTTGCTTCATTAAGGAAGAAAAATTACCACCAATTATAGTTGTTAAATTTATGAATGTAAATGTCCAGTTGTCTGTTACTGCATAAAACCACCCTATACTTATAGTTTAAATCAACATTAATATATTCATTTCTGTATCTCATAGCTCTAGAGAATGACTGGACCCATCTGGCTCGTGTTCTGTTCTGCAGTTGTGAATAGATGGTAAACTTGGGCTGGCGTTATCTCAAAAGTTTCTTATTCACATAGATAACAAATAATACCAGTTGTCATTTGGGACTTCAACTGGGTCTGGTGTCCACTTACATGTGGCCTATACATGTAGCCTGGGCTTCTTCACAACCAGATAGCTGAGTTGTGAGAGCAATCACCCCAATACATACAGCTGGTCAGAAGCCACACTGACTTTTATGATCTATACTCAAGTTTCATAGACACTCTTGTATTTTACACTAGTAAGCAAAGCAGTTGTAAAGGTTCAACCAGGTTCAGTTACAGGAGACACACATTCCACGTCTTGATGGAAGAAAAGCAAGGTTGCAGTACAAAAGAGACACATGAGATGAAAGATATCATTCCAATGATCGTTGGAAAATTGAATCTGTTATAATGTCTTTGAGTGTAAAACTCTTCTCCAATTTTAATATTTTTGAATATTAAAATAAAATATGTGTCACACTAACTAAATATAGGAATTAGCCTTGGTGCTTGTCAATTGATGAATAGATAAAGAAAATGTGGTGTGTTTATACAATGGAACATTATTCAGCTATGTAAAAGAATGAAATAGTGTGATTTTCAGGAAAATGGATAGCACTGGAGATCATCATGTTAAGCAAAAGAAGCCAGTCTGAGAATGAAAATGTTGCATGTTTCTCCCATATGTAGTATTTGGGAAGAAAAAGGCATGAAAGTAGAAGGGGGACTGCTATAAAAGAGGAAGGGGTTTGGAGGAGAGAGAAAGTGGATAAGAAAGAGACATGGGAGTGAATGTGATCAAGTATATTGCATGCTTATATGAAATGTCACAATAAATCCCATTATTTTATAAAGTCATTTACCATAACTAAGAAAGAAAGGAAACCAAGGGTTTGTTGCCTATTGTAGAGATATCACAAGACCACTTGGCTCTATGTTAGAAAGTTCAGGAATCTGGGCAGTAGCTACTTTAGAATTCCTTAGTAACTGATTTAAAGTTTGAGTCAGAAGCAGTTAGATTCCGAGTCTTTTTCTTTATCCTAAATGTCTGTTTAAGTAACCCCCTCACTCCTAGCAAGAGAAAGATTTTTTTATGGGAAAATTAAAGTCAACATTCTTTTGTTATTATGGATAAAAGGCACAGAATTAAAAACAGATGTACTAAGAAAAGTCTGCATATTAAACAGTAAGATTCTTACCCTTCTCTGTGCTAGCTTCTAGAACTTTGTCATGGAGGCTTATTTTTCATATTTTGCCTTCCTCTCTTTTTTATAGACAGTGGATTAGAACATTTTCTCTGGAAATATGAAGATGACAAGTAAGCAAGTTATGGGCCTAGAAAGAGTTTTAGTAATGAGCATTTGGGCACATTGGTGTGAAGAGAGCTACTATATGATGAAGTCTTAGTAACTCAGAGCTTCCACTCTCTGCTGCTTTAATTTGAAATATGAGTGGGTAGAAAGGACTCACCAGGCATGTATGGAAGCTTTCACATCAAATTAATAAGTATAAAGCAAATGATAATTAGAGAGGACTTGCTAGAAGCAGATAAACAACAAGCAGGAACACTTAAAAACAAGTAACAAATTATCCCAAATTTTTAACCTTGGAGAGATAAGGGAAGATACTACAATCTTGAAAAAAGAGCAGGGTTATGAATAAGGGAATAATTATAGAACAATAAACAAATCTTGAAATAACAGCTTCAACTAAAAGTTCAACTTCTAACATGCGCTAAGACGTGGGTTTGATCCCTAACACCATACACACACACACAAATTTGACAAAAATATTTAAGAAAGAGAATCAAAAATAGAATTTGAGGATTTTGAAGAAGTAAAAAAAATTTTTCAATTCATAAATTATATGCTAGGAGATCCCTCATCTAATAGTGTAAATTTCAGGAGAAAAGTATAAGAAAAATTTATCAGTGGAAATTAGCAAAGAAATAATACAAGAGAATTTTTCAGAATCACAGACACATATTTGTGCAGAACAATAAGAGAAAATAGAGAAAAGGGGAAAAAAGAGCCACATTAAAGCATAAAATAAAATTCCTAAAGCTAGAATAAATGATGATCCAAATATACCCTTGGGTGTAATAAAAGGTCACGCATAAAGGAAGAAATACACAACTGACATCTTAAGCAAAACTGGAACCTAAATGACAATGGAGTAATGCTTTCCAAATTCTGAAAAAAATATTCAACATAGGAATCAGTAGCTAATCAAATAAAAAGGCAGAAGAAAGGCAGTTTTGGACACTTAAGACTTCAACTATTCATCTTCTAGGCACCTTTTCTTTGGTGACTTTTTTAGCATTTCAGAATGTGTGTTATCAAAACAAGGAGGTAACCAAAAAAGAAAACCAGGAATAGAGAAAGAGTGAGTTCACCATGAGGAAAGGAGAGAGGCATCCTAGCAGGTCTGAGACATGAGTAGAGAACGGAGTAGGGTAATGAAGACGTCAGGTACAATATCTCTAGCAGAAATGGAAAAACAAATGGATGATCTTGTGGTCTGCCCCATGAAAAATAGAATGCGAAAGTGCCTTGACTATCTATTGATGAGTTGAGAGAAATAATGATAGGGATGTGGAAAGTTATGTAAAAGTTAATTAAAGAAAATTATTAAAATCTGCGGAAAAATTCAAAATATTGTCCAAGAGAGGTAATTGAAATATAGCTTGAGTTTGTTCAAGAGTTAAATATAATTACTTAGAAGTTATAATGCAAACTTTGAAAATTGCTTTGTCTGAAAAATTTTACATAACTATACTGGGTGAATAAAAGAATTTAAAGTAGAGAGTAGAGACATTTGGGTGATAAGCCTCAATATTTCATAGTAGAAAGGTAATGAAAATGTCTAAAATTGATAAATAAAGAAATGGAAATATTAATATGTTATTGAATGGAGAGGAAATGGAATAGGATTGACTTTGTTTGATAAGTCTTGAAGTAGTATTTACCTTTCTACAATGATGCACATTTGCAAAAATAAAAAGATTTCTAAAAAGATAATAATAAAAACTTGCAATTTAGAGAAATAAGGTCTGAATCCCCAATCTCCTACCCATTATTACTTATGTACCCACAGGCAAGATCTTTTTCTATATTCTCAGCATTTATCATACAAACTGAAGAAATTATAGTTGCCATGTACAGTACTTAGGATTTGCCATGGTAAACACTAACGTGCATTATTTCATTCAGTCATTACCAAGTTCCATGACTTTTCATGCACTTATTTATCCATTTTACAGATGAGGTAATAATGTCACAGAAAGGTTGTGCAATTTACTCAAGTTCATGTAGTAAGAGATGAAAATGGAATTTGAAGTCATGCAAAAAAATACCAAGACATATTCCCAACTCTCATCACTGCAAAGCTAATATGTAATTTAAATGAAGGCACCTGTCAGTGTACTTGACAAAAAGTAATACTCAATGAATACTCAAAAAACAGTAAGTGAATATCCACTTAACAACTCCATTAACTTCATGAAATGCAAATAAAATGTTACAATGATGATGTATTGAAGTCATACAGCTGTTAACCAGGCACTGCCAGGAGTTGAGTGCATGGTGTGGACAGGTATTGAAATACACAGATGCACAGCCAAGACTATATCTACAATTTAATAAATCATGTGATGATCACAGTTCACTCTATTAATTTATGCTGCTGCCTAGTTAGACAAGTTGACCGAACATGAGGAATAATTTTCATCATGAAAGTCTAGGAACATAAAGAAATTTCCACTCTTACATAATTCCGCTTTTTAAATCTGTACTTCAAGAAGGAAATCCACTTCTGTCAGTTCTTCCTTCTCATCTTTGTTCTGGATCAATTTCCCTATCGATTATGTTAATGCCCATCACATCAGACATGCCACCCAGATGCTTGAGTGTCTAGAATTGAAAGTCTGTTAGGAGGTATGAATGGATTTCTTATCACCTTACTTAGGTTGGCCTTTCTACAACATTTTCATCAGACTCAGGAGCAGAATTCTATCAGACAGTTCAGATTTTATTTCAGTCAACAGTTGATTATCACATCACAAGAATTTATGCCATTTGGGGTTTGAAAATCTCAGAAATTTTAAAGAATCACAAAAATATTTTCCTTTAAGGGTTAAAAACTGTAAAGTCTATAAGGAATATTTGATTAACCACATATAGAATTAGAGATCCAAAAAGTTGGCTTTTAAATTATTTTAAAGAAATGATGAAAAGAATTTGTTTACTGTGAAGAAAGGTTTTTTCATTATAATTTTATTAGGATATATTCATTATATGGGGGGATTCATAGTGACAATTCTGATTAAGTTTATAATGTCCATTGGTTAGATCACTCCCACTGTCTCTCCTCTTCAACCCCCTCCCCATCTCACCTAAAGCAATTGCAAGAGGTTTCTTTGTTCTATTTCATATAAATATATGATGATCATCAACTATAAACCCTCACCTCAATCTCCATTCACCCTCTGTCTTCCTAGTACCTCCCACACACTGTACCTATTTAATAGTCCTGTCTTTCATTATTAATATTTAAGTTGTTGTTCAAAGGGGATTCTCAATGTATCCCCACTGTTCAGAATACTTTAATTTTGTCCATTCAATCCCTTCCATTACTATCCCTTACCTCTTTATCTCCCAACTCCCATTTTTCAACAGCTTTCAATAAATATTCTTATATCCTCTATCATCACAGATGTTATGTTTCACAATATTATTGATGCTCTATCGTACTCTTTTCTTGAAAGTTTTTTTTTGGCAGATAATATTCAGGATATTTAAGCCAAAAGTCAGAACTTTGAATTCTAAGTCCAATTTTTTCTACTATTATTTTAAAAATCCCATTGACTATTATGAATTTTAGAATAAAATTAAAGAAGAGTGCTAAATATGTAATTAAACAGAGAACTCTATCATGTGTTTTTCTAATATGTTTTCTGGAAATCTTTTTCAAAAACTACAGGAGTTTAAAATAGTAATCTGACTTAACAAGGTTTCTATTTCTAGACATGCAAACCAATTTCTCATTGCTGATCATGACTCCTACACTCTAAGAATTGATCTTGTCTTCATCTGAGTCTTAGAAAATTAGTTATGAATGAAAAAAACAGATCTAAGAAATAACTTTGGTTTTAAAAAAGCATGACTATTAGGACAGCTTAGTTTATTTTTTATGGGCATACCCATACTCTCTGGATTTTCTTTGGAATGCACATGAGCAAATTTTTAAGATGTACATTTCAGTATATTCTCATTCTTATTTCTCACAGATCAAAAGCAATTGAATCCTGTAATGTCAATATAACCCAGTAGGTAGACTGAACTAGAAGAACTGGGGGTTTACTTTCCGCTAGTTATAAGTGGCTGCTAGAATCTAATTTTAGAATCATGTATTTATTACCCTAATGGTCCACTTATTAGTTAGCAACTTTCAGAATTATATCCTGGGTCAGTTTCTAGTCATACTGAACCTAATTTTCATTACATTTAGTAATGAAAACATCAGTTTTTTTGTAATCAAAATTTAGTAGAGAACTGCTATTATTTAAAAAAAATGCATACTTCATCTGGATCATTTGGCTTAAGGTTCAGTCTCAGCATTATCATGAAACTCTGACTGTAGCATGAAACCAAAAATGAAATTCTGCAGTGAGTATTTTCAAGATGCTTCTGCTTTGAGCTTACATAAGCAATGGAGGTACAATGGCCACCTCACTGGGATCTTACAAATCTGAATATCATTGATGATTTGGGGTAGCTTCGAGAAAATGAATACTGCTATTTAAGCAAATGATTCTTTGGCTCAAATGGTTATAAAAGGGAGTCATGAAGATCTGGAAAATGTCTAAAAAGATGATACTTTAGTTTAGTTTTGAGTCCATTCAAATGTTACCACAGCAACTTTTTGGGAACATCTTGTCATGTTCACTTAGTGGAGCAGGTTGCTTGGGGATTCAGACTGTAGATTGGCTTGTAGCTTAAAAAGTTAGTGAAATTGTTTGAGAGAGAAACAGGAAGAGTCTAGAAGAGCAGGTAGATTGCATCATGGTGCTCCATGGCATGCCTTTGTAATTTGTATACAAGTTGGTGGAAGCACACTGAATCAAGAAAACTTAATTTTGACAGGTCTGATGTATAGTCTATTTTGGTTAACCAAAAGGAACACATACATTTACTACATTAGAGAAATTTCCATTATTCTTCTCTCAGCCATGAAAATCGATTTTGATGTGATTAGACTCAGAGGCTGCTTGATGTGCCTCTGACAGGACAAATGGATAGAGACAGTGGGTGGTGTAGCATGTGGGATAGTGTGCTTAAGTTGGACTCTGACAAACTGAAAACAGTAGGATTCAAATGCCAATTAAGCTAATTTGCATGAAAATGGACCTAAGATAAAATAATGACAATGCTGTATTTAAATGGCAAAGGAAAAAATGTTTCAATTCATCAAACAACCAGGTATTTTCATCATTTCATCTCTACTATAAACATTATTTAAAGAAGTGCAAGGGCATGACTAGTTGTGGTTAGTATTTTATTTATCTCGTTAACAAATATATTGAACTCATCATATGCAAAGCATTTGTGTAGGAAATCTTACTGATAAAGATTTCATAAAGAAGAAACAATAACTACAGAGTGTGTGCCAGTCAACTAGCAATATTGTTCTTCTCCCCACTCAGAGAGCTCTCCTCTTATTATGTGTAAAACTATCCTTGCTTTCATTTATTCACTCAATAAATATTTATTGAGCCCCCAAACACAAGGCACTTGGCTATGTACCTAGGACACAATAACAAACAAAGTAAACAGTGCTTGTTATTATGGGGTGTACAGTACAGCTGGGAAAGCAAACAAGTAAAGAGCAGTTAGAATAAAGTGTGGTAAGTTCCATATTAAAAGAAACAGGGAGCTCCACAGGAGCATATGTAATTTGTTAGCAATGAGGATTGAGATGGGGTGAAGGATCTGTGAAAAGGGAAGATATCAGAAAAGAGAGATAGAATACTGAGGGATCTAGAGGGGAGAGAATACCTGACAAAGAGAAGCAAGGTGAAGCACTGATACTGTCTGGAGTGTAGCATTTGAAAGGTGGGGTGGAGGATAGGTACCTAGATAAATTGAAAGTGGAAACAATGATCATTCTCTGGAGGGTCAGGAGAAATATTGGAGAAAACCATGAGAAGCTGCTTCAACCTCTATCTGAAGGACAAAGAGGTGGTTGGATTGTTTTAAGAATTAAATACATTTGAACTTGTACTTTAGTAAGATAAATAAAACCACGGGGAAGAAATGTATTGAATGTGAACCAGTCTTTGAGCACAAAGAAAATTAAATGATTGTTCACATCATTCATTCAGGAAATCATGGTGATCTTAACATGAATATTGACAGTGGGGAAGGTAAAAAGGAGTAGATCATAAAGAATTTTGACTTTTGTGTTGGTTTATGTGTTTAAATGATGAATTGATATGACTATGTATTTGACCAGGTCTAAGGATTGAGGATGAGGCAAAATGACAACAGCAAAATAACTAAATGAGTACTCTGAGCATCATCAGTTTTACAAGCTGTAGAGATGGTTCTCAGATTACCTTTCTCTGAGAGAGAGAGAGAAGAGAAGAAGGAGGAGGAAGAGGAGGAGAAATGAGTAGGGGAGGGGAGAAGAAGGAGAGGAGAGGAAAGGAGAAGGAGTAGAAATGGAAGGAGAGAAGAAAGAAGAAAGGAAGAAAGGAAAGAAGGAAGGAAGGAAGAAAGGAAGGAGGGAAGGGAATAAAGACTCAATGTTAAGGCTAAAAGATCAGGCAGAAACCACATTTGTTGATGGTCCTGAGGAATCAGTAAAACAGCACTGCCATTGGGAAGCTGCAGGGCCTTCAAAAGGGAGTTTGAATCTCCATTCCTCAGAAATGTCTGATGCACTCATGATTTTCTGGCTGTTAACAACAAGCACAAAGCCTGCAACATCCTCAAATTATGCTCATAGATCAAGATTCTCAACAAAGGAAAGCTTGAGGGTCCGTTTAAGCATCAGCAAAACAGAAACAAAATAAAGCAAAAGCAAGGCATTATACCAAAAATTTTTGCAGTTGATGGAAATATTCAACATAGGTAATAGAGAGCATTCTAGACAAGATACAATGAAATAGAAACTAAATCTTAAAGGTCCTCAACCATGAAGAAGAACGAAATGTTATCATTCGTTGGTAAATGGATGGAATTGGAGAACATCATTCTGAGTGAGGTTAGCCTGCCCAAAAGACCAAAAATTGTATGTTCTCCCTCATAGGTGGACATTAGATCAAGGGCAAACACAACAAGGGGATTGAACTTTGATCACAAGATAAAAGCGAGAACCCACAAGAGAGATATGAGGATAGGTAAGACACCTAAAAAATTAGCTAGCATTTGTTGCCCTTAACGCATAGAAACTAAAGCAGATACCTTAAAAGCAACTGAGGCCAATAGGAAAAGGGGACCAGGAACTAGAGAAAAGATTAATCAAAAAGAATTAACATAGAAGGTAACACACACGCACAGGAAATCAATGTGAGTCAATGCCCTTGTATAGCTATCCTTATCTCAACCAGCAAAAACCCTTGTTCCTTCCTATTATTGCTTATACTCTCTCTTCAACAAAATTAGAGATAAGAGCAAAATACTTTCTGCCAGGTATCGAGGGGGTGGGGGGGAGAGGGAGGGGCAGAGTGGGTGATAAGGGAGGGGGTGGGGGCAAGGGGGAGAAATGACCCAAGCATTGTATGCACATATGAATAATAAAAATAAAATAAAATAAAATAAAAAAATAAAAAAAGGTGCTCAAAGCTTATTAGAAACAAACAGATACAGTTCAAACTATAAAACTTCTAAACTTAACCATTCAATGGTTGAAATAGAAACTTAATTGACTAGATTAAATAGCATAAAGAATATAACTAAGGAGAAATTAGCAAAACAGAATGTATATCTAAAATAAGAATCAGTGAGAATAAAAGTTGCAAAGTATGAATGAGCAGCTACAAGATATAAAGAACAATGTGAGTAATTTTATCACATATGTAGTAAAGTTTCAAATGGAAAGAAGTGTGGCAGTATTTGAAGAGATAATAGATTTTTCAACATTGAGGAAAATACACATCCACAAATTCAGGACCCATGTGTTCCTCAAAGGGGATAAATATAAAGAAATAAAAACTGTAACATTATTGTGAAATTTCAGAAGAATAAAGACAATGAAAAATCACAAAAGCAGTTGTGGAGGCCCAGTAACTGTTTTAAAATGTAAGCTATTTTTATTATTAATTTATTTAATTTATCATATTACTTCCTGGGACCCTGAGAATGCTGGCAGGTCATGTCAGTTTCTAGCCTATGATCCAAGTGAGGGGGTTTAATAAGTGTATTGGTCTTGACTTTGCCTTACCTCTTGGACATATTTTTGTGCTGCTAGGCTCTGAGCTAATTGTTTCTAAATGCTCTTTGAGTCAGTCCTGTCTGCAATCCGATAAGGCTGATGTTGTTATGCTCACTTGAGAAAGGAGGATACTAGTACTTGAGAGCTTTTGTGATCTACCTAAGGTCATAAACTAGGAAGTGACACAGTCAGTACATAAATGCTGGAGTTAATTCTAGCTCCTTTTGTTTCCAAATGCATCTCTTGTAGTTGCTTGCATTTTATTCCTTAGTTTAGTGAAATTTACATTAAATATCTTCAATATAAAAGAATACAATGACTTTTAAATTTAAAAAAATGTGAATAATTTAAAAGTTGCCAAGAGGAAAAAAATAGATGACCAATAAATGAGGAACACAGGAATAAACACAGTGTCAGCAGAATATATGAAATAGTAGTCAAATATGTTCAAAGTTCCAGTGACAGTGGCTCATTGCTAATCATAGATACTTGGGAGAATTAAGATTGGGAAGATTGCGGTTTGAGCCCTGCTTGGGCAAAAACACCCCATTTCAACCAAAAGCTGGGTATGGTGGTACACACCTGTCATCACAGCTATGGGAAGAGTCAAAAAATAGTAGGATTATGGTACAGATTGGCATGGGGAAAAAAACAAGACCCTATTTACAAAATAACCAGAGCAAAAAGGGCTGAAGGCATGGTTCAAGGAGTAAGTAGAGCACCTGAGTAGCAAGCACGAAACCCTGACTTCAAACCCTAGTACTCCCCGCCAAAAATAATATGTTCAAAGTATGAAGGGAAACTATTGTCAACTTGAATGTTATCACCATAAAAATCAGTCTTTCAGAAAACTGAAATAAAGTCATGTAAAGATAAACAAAAGTGAGATGTTACCACAAAGCAAACCGAACTAAAAAAACCTAAACATTAGAGTTATGGTTGAAGAAAAATCAAACTAAAACATAACACATACCTATTACGAAAGTCAGGACAAGCGTGATTTAACATGATATCTATGGTTCTTAAATTATTATGAAAGGTGAGTAAGGTATTATTCAATTTGGTACTTACAAAGTAAATTTGCATGGTAAAATTTCAAGTGTACATAAAATCGAAAAGATGAGGGGAAAATCAGTAGAATCGGGAAAAAACATTAAAATATTCAAAACTAAGAAGTATGTAAAAGGGAGGTAAATCTAAATTTAAAAGCAAGATGGCAGAATGAGACCTCATAAAATCACACTCACAAAAGTTAACAAATGTATTATGCTCATCAAATCAAAAGAAAGAGATCACTGAATTAGATTTTTAATATGCCATTAAATACTATTTATAAAGAACTAAAAAAGACATGGAAAGTCTTAGTAAATGGAAAAGTTAGACTAGACAGATGCTAACTCAAAGAAATCTGAAATAACTATCTTGATGGAAGAAAAATACATCTCCAGATTAAAAGCATGTATGGGGATATAAATTGTTATCATGTAATGATGAAAGGCTAAACTTATTAGGACTATTAAACAGTATTATATTTTTATGTGCCTAATAAAACTATCTTAAAATAAATAAAATGTTGACAAGACCATTAAGAAATCTAACAAATTCTTCATCCTTGTTACAAATTTAACATACATTTCTCAATTCTTGACAGACAAAAGATAGTGAATAAAAATAAACATGTGAAGAAAGTTCTGAATCTAGAGTTAATATGTGCAGCTCTACACTACAAAACAAGAAAATATAGATTTTTAAACCTCTGAATTTTTTGCAGAAACTATGCACTATATTATGATGTAGGTTTTGACTAATTTCAAAATATAGTCAATATAAAGACTACAAGACTATTAATAGCAAAATGATATACACACACTCATGCAACTTCTAAATAACTTGTGTATTACTCTAAAATTATCACAGAATGTTTGCAAAACTACTTTTTAAAATAAGCACTTAGTTAATTTTCTTCTACATAGAAGATATAAAATCTTCTACTAAGTGTTTGTACATGAAAAAACCTAACTATTGGTGAGCCAAGTGTTTAAGTGAAGAGCCTAAGACGAGAGCCAGGCATGTATGTATATGTCTATAATCCCAGCTCCTCAAGAGGCAGAAATAGGAGGCAAAAGTTAGAGAGACCCTACTTGAAAGACAAACTAAAAGAAAAAGGACTGAAAGCACGGCTCAAGTGGTAGTTCACTTGCCTAACAAGCAGGAGACCTTGAGTTCAATCTCTAGTACTATGACATAACTTTATAGCAGACTCAATAAAATGCAAAACAATTACTCAATTGTTTTAAAAACCCACAAAAGTTGGTTATCTTTAGTCATTAATAAAATAGACCTGTCTCCCAAAAGATTGGTCAAAGAAAAAGAAAAAAGACAAATAAATCATACTACAAATGAGAGAAGTTATGTAAGTATAAGCACACAAAAATTTAAAAACAAATAAGAGGAAAGTCTTGAAAATGAGGTTCTTATTGGATAACTGCCACTCAGTGAGATAGAAAACACATGAAAAGGAGGATTAAGAAAAGATAATCAGACAGTGAGTCTATGGGTTTTATGGGATGATAAGATGATGATGTCAAGTAGCCTGTACAAACATGAGCTTTAAATTCAAGAGGATGATCCTGAGAAATAGGTCAGTATTTTCTATATGCCACCAATTCTCTAAAGCCATGTATACTTGTTTGCTCACACTGTTTTCAACATTATTTTACAAGTAATCAATCTGAGATTTAGACAAGTTAAATAATTTCTCCATCAGTCATTCACTCAGCAAATAACGGAATAAGAATTCAAACACTGAGCATAAGTCTCTTGTCCCCAGAATTCATGCTCTTAAACGCTGTCCACAAGTCCTCTTTTGAGCTGGTGGTTTATAGTTTGGTATCCATCCAGTTATAGCTAGAAATTGATGCCTTGGAAGGAGAAAATATTAGCTAGGAAAATTATTTAAAAGAAGCATTGAAAAGGGTTTACGGCAGAGTTTTGAACGTTGCCAATAATTAGAGGGTAGACCAAGGAGAGACTCACAAAGGAGACAAAATGAACCAGTCAGAGATGTATAAGGTAGGAAAAGGGAGTGCGAGAATAGATAAGTCATAGGGAGAGGGCATTTTGAGAAAGAAGGAGCAGTCAATAGTGTCAAACCCTGCCAAGTGTTCAGGTAGATAAGGCTTGGAAATTATTTATTGGATTTAACTACAAGGCCATCATCACTGACATTGACAAGAACAGGTTCAGCAGAGTTGGGGAAGCAGAATCCAGATTTTGGAAGGTTGTGGAGTGAAAAGGAGAAATAGAAGCAGGAACAGAATGCAGACTTTGCTGATATGTTTGGTTGTGAATTGGAAGAGGAAAATATGTTGATTACTGGAGGAGAATCTTTGGGTGATATTTTTTCCAAAGAAGATGTGTGAACACTGATTAGATGTAAATATAGTCATAGATTTGAAACGTATAGGAGTAGAAGGGTAATTTATCAAACACTTTTCTTGTTTCCATCTTACGCTTCTGAAGACTGTATATTTTTTCAATTCTCACCACAATTACATGAAATAGGAATATTTTATACTCCCACTCTACAGTTAAAATATGAGTGTGAATAGGGTAAGTCATCTGCACGTTGTAATGGAGTCAATTAGTGAAGAACCATGGTTCAAATCAAGTCTATAGTTTCATTAATCACTCATCTATGGATGTGCAATAAACCAGTTTTTGAGAGAAGATCCAAAGAAATCCAGCAAATGAGTTCAGAGATGAGCCATGGATCGGAAGAGGGGCATCATTTACATAATAATGGTATGAAGGAAGCCATTTTGTACCTGTTTGTGGATGACAACCAGGAGGGAGTACAGTATGATGTAGCCAGATGTCATGTGCTTCAATGGGGAGATTATTGTTTTGCTTCTGCCTTCTTTATGGAGATGAGAGAGTAAGAATAAGAAGAATCATGACAGAGGGAGCAGGGTTCTCAATCCATACCTGGAGATATTTTACAAAGATGTACAAACAGCAGCTTCTGCTTAGAAAATAGAATCCTCTAGGTTGGGCCAAGTTGTAGATAAGATTAGGTGGAGGGAATATGATCAGGCAAAGTGGTTCGGGTTATAATGCACTTTTCTAACAAATTTGGAGGGAAAGGAAGGAAATAGGGAATGTCCATTAACAAGCAATTGAAGGGCTGAGAATTAGAGGAAGATATTGGGTATATTTAAATACTGAGTGTGAAGCATTCTCATTGAAATTTAAATAAGGACTAAACATATCCCGGAACTATTCTAAAATTTCTATATATTTTGATTTTGCAAATATATTTTAATTCATTTGTTACATTGTCTAGAGAAGTAATTATATGTATGATTATTTTGTTTTCCTTTGTCAGTCTTTGTGTCTCCATTTCTCTTAAACTGTTTTGCTATTAAATATGTATATCTAACTGTATAAGATATTTATTAAGTATATTCATACGTATATATAACTTGGTAAGAAAGCAGTTTCCAAAATGTTTATGAGAACTAGACACTTAAATTTCTCAAATGTCTTTGGGTAACTTTTAAGAAATTCATGTGATTTTCTTTTGTGTATTGATGTATGCATGCAAACTACATGTAACATATGGAAAGTTCTAACAATGCAAGTAATATGGTAAGTAGTCACCCTTAAATTTTTTGGACCAGTATATTTCATTATCTTATTTTGCTTTTTTAAAATAACACTATGCACAGATTAGTAATGTTTTCTTGAGCATCTTCAGCTCTATAACTCTAAGCACAGTTGCTATATGATGTACTTTTTTTTTTTTTGAAGTTTTGAGATTAAGGTCTCGTCGGCTTAGAGCACAATACCATCTGTGCTTTAAAAGAGTTTTAAAAATGCAAAAAAAGACCTATGACTTAACTTTTCCCTAAAAATACCTAAATCACCTTTCTCTTGCACCATTTTTGGAATATATGGTTTAAGTTTCACAACTATTTGTTGTGTTAGTGATCTTCAGAGAAGCACAACTAACAGCAGATGATACAGATACAGACATGTGAGGGGGATTTATTAGAATTGACTTGTGTCATTGTAAAGGCCCGAAATTTCCATCATGGGTCAGGTGAACACTCTGGAATGCTGGTAGTGTGGTTCAGTCCAGCCTAAGAACCAAGAAACCCAATGGTAAAATTCTCAATCTAATGCTAAATATTTGATAGTCCAAGGCATCACTGTTGTGAGTGTTGGAGTTCAAAGGCTAGAAAACCCAAAGTTGTGATGTCCAAAGACAGGAGAAAAATTGTACGTTCCATGTCCAGAAGAGAAAATATCATCATTCTCTGCGTTTCGATTCTGTCTGGTCCCCGGTTCATTGGATGATATACACACGCGGAGAGAAGATACTCTGCACTCAGTCCACCAAATCATTTGTCAGCCTCTGGAAACCTTCTCACAGACATGCTGAAGCAATGCTTCACCACTTCTCTGGGTATTCCTTAGTTCAGTCAAGGAGACACGGAGACTTAATCATCACACTTGTCTTACATGGATTTCATGCCTTAATTTTGATCCTTAATTCAATTTCTAAATTCCATTCCTTTTGTATTTTCCTATTTCTAGTTTACAGTCATTTTATATGGAAAGTAACATTGTCTGTGATTTTAACTGAGTCCTTCTTATTCTCAATGCTTCACAGTTAGGACTTTCTTCACTTTCATTTCCTCTCTGAATGGACATTGCTAGGTTTGATTTTTGTTTTTAAGCATCATTTATATTTATTTTTCTGTTCTGCTAGTTTTTGTTTTTACAACTTGTTCAATTCCCCTTTTTCTTCTTATTATTTTATTCTTCTTTATTCATTTTTGTTTTACTTTATCATGAGTTCTCAAGTCAAATATATACTTTTTCATTTCCAATATAACTTTTTTGTAAAATATGTGCATTTAGGTTTGTCAGTTTTCCTCCGGATGGAGGGTAGGGTCCATTGCATTATTGTAATATGTGGTACTTTCATTCACATTGTAGTCTACATTGTTGTTATGACAAATTCGATTTATAGATTGACCTCAGAGTTATTCATGGTATTTTTATTTATTTTCCAAGCATATTAAACAAATACTTTTATTATTAATATAAAGTTTCATTGTATTATCATCACAAAATATAATTCATCAACTTCCTTGTAAATTTTGGGATTTTTTAATTGGTGGTCTATTACATGACTAGTTTTTGATAAGAGATCTGTGATAGTTAGCTAAGGTATATTCCATCTTTATAATATGGACTACATATATAATTACATGTATATTTATATGCATATATTTATATACATATATATTTATATACATATAAAATTATATAAATATATAATGTATGCTATATATGATGAATTTTATAATATATGAAATAAATTATATACTTGATTACACACAATAAAATAATATATAGCATCAAGAACACATAAGTGTGTACCTTTTCCTGACTAACTTTTGCTAACCAGATTTATCAAAGACATTGATAAGCTTACTATTGACTGCCATTAATATTATATTTTAACTTTTCTTTATATTTTGAGCCAATTTTATTTGCTCTTTGACATTTATATTATTGTCAATTATTCACATTGTTGCTATAAAATGGCTGTTTCTGTATTCCAAAATAATTTTTGCCTTGATTTTTTTTCATTGGATATCAATGTCGAGGCCTCTTCTTACCTGATATTTGCACTCACCTGGAAATATATTTGCTCCTGCTTTGTTTGCAGTCACTTAGGTTCACTTACCTTTGAGTATATTTATTTGGAATCATGACATAGGCAGGCTTTGCAATTCTGTTAGGGCTTGTCAGTCAGGTGCTGAGCATTTTCTCCTTCAAACAACAGAGTCCCTTTTTGAGATTTTTTCATATTGTCACTGTCCTCTGAATGAGTGTTTTTCTCTTTAATCCCTAAATTGTAATCTTTGTACCCATTCACATTTTTCTCAAAGCAACTATTTTATATTACTCATATTTTACATATCCTTCTCACAGTAACTTTGTATTTCTTAAAGACAAAAATTGGTTCCTAGTTTTTTTTTTATCTTTGCCTGAAATACCCAAAAATGGAGTCCAATAAAGATTTATGAAATAAGCAAATGAACAAATGAATAAAGAGTAGCTGAAAATGTCTATAAGCAATATCAGAAAGTTATGTTCTTTCTCTTTTGAACATATATCAAGCAACCTAATTAAATATATTCAAATTTATACAATATACAATGTATATTTTATAAATATTATATATATATAATATTTACTCTTCTTTCTCTGTATATCTTTATTGAGTTGTACCTGACTTATAGTGATTTGACTTATGGCTTTTTGGCTTTATGATATATATTCAGTAAAAACTGTACTTGAATATCTTTTCTGAGCAAAGTCCTAAGTGGTGCAATACTCAACAATAATGATAGACAGTGCTAATAAGTCAGAGCTCTCCATCAGCCACTCGATCACAAGTGGAAGCAACTAATATCTGTAGTGAAATGTTGCTAATACACCATGTTAGATAGGCTAGGTGTACTAAATGTATCTTTTACTTATGATATTTGCCCTTTCTGATGCTTTCATCAGAATGTAATACCATCGTAAGTTGAAAAGCATCTGTATATTTATATATATATTTATATATATTACTCAATCTAGAGATGCACATATATATGCATTCCTCTTTCTCTCTGTGTGCATTCATATACCTATGTGTATTTGTGTCTTTGTGTATGTATACGCTTCTCCAGAAAAATTGACACAAAGGCAAAAATATTTATATAATAAAAAGCTTTTTTATGTATTCAAGAGCAGTAATATTGGAGACTCTTTTGTCTCATATTATTCCCCCAAATTCTTTCATTTTTATGTTTCAGAGAAACATTTTTAAAAATATCAAGTTGGGAACTTTATTATTTTCTAAATTGTCTATGAAACCAGCTACTATGGTTTGAATATAAAATGTCCACCCTAGGCTCATATATTGGGAGTGTGGTTGGTATCTTTTGGGCAGTGATTGGATCTGGAGGGTTCTGACATAATCAATGGATTAGTCCCTCCATATATTCATAATATGATGGCATAATTGGGAAATGGTGAACGTAGGACATGAGGGGTGATTGGAGGAGTAGGTTGCTGGAGGCATTTCTGTGGGGGTTGCACCTTGCCCTAACTCCTTCCTGTTATGACACAGTCTGCTTCCTGGCTCTCATGAGGTGAACAGGTCTTGTCTACCATGCCCTTCCATCATGATGATCTCACTCATCATAGGCCCAGACACAGGGAGGGAGCTAAGTGACCACAAACTGAAAACTTTGGAACTCTGAGCCAAAATCAGTCTTTGAATTGTTTTCCTCAGGTATCTGGTCACAAAAACAAATATTTGACTAGCACATCACCTATTCAATTGGAGAAGAAAAACATGTCCTTATTGACAATTTGTTTAACTTATTTCCCAAAGTCTTTTGTAGTGTTAGTATACAGCACAAGATGTACTTCCTAAGACAAGTTTCTATAATGTACAAGCACCTATTCAGCTCTCCAAACAAAGTAAATGAAGAAATAATTCAATACAATCTTATAGTGTTGTAAATGTCAAATTTGGATGAAATGATTAATAACCAATAAAAATCAATTTCACAATGTGCAAATATGCTACTCTTCTAAATTAAAAAAATTGTTGAGCTTTCTGGAATACTCATGGGTATATTTTCCCTTGATAGGCACATATTAACATTAATGAGAATTATGTTCAGAATTAAAAGCAAAAAGAAAACCATCTCCTTAAGGTCATGTTTTTTGTACTGCATGCAAATCACATCATAGCTGAATAGGAATTTGTTCACTCATATTTTTCTTGAGTTCTCTGTAAATGTATCCCTTGGTTTAAAGTATTATCATGCATCATTATATGTACATTTGCAGGAGTTCACTTTGTTTTGAGGGGTGGTACTAGGGTTTGAGTTCAGGGCTTCATGCTTGCCAGGCAAGGGCTCTACTCCTTGAGGCACTCTGTCAGTCTCTTTATATATTGGATAATTCCAAGATACAGTCTCATGAACTATTTGCCAGGGCTGCCTTCAATCTGTGATACTTCTGATATTTGCCTCCTGAATAGCTAGAATTACAGGCATGAGCCACCACCACTGGGCTGGAGGCCACTTTTGCATACTTGACTACTTTGGAGTTTTCTTCCATCTAATTCATTCTGCATACTTGGGAAGATATAATTACACATAATATATGTATTTAAAATATGTAAATATTTATATGATATAAAAATGTTTAAGTTATATATGGCTCTATGTTGCTCTATATTTACTTCTGATTTGAAAGTGACTATTAAGTGATGGATTAATTTCAACTGCTAGTATTTCCTGTTCCTTACATTGACCCAAGCAGGCATGGTCTGGCTCAACTGATAGATATTTTATACTACTTCAAGTCTTATAGCAAGGGATGCTACAAATTATAGACCCTGTAATGGTGTGGAAAGAACTCTCTTTTTGTATTCTACTCCTAGTGCTGTAATAATTGTGTGAACTGGCCTTGTCTTTTTACCTCTGAGTTCTCTTTTTGCTGGATATTTTAAAGTACTATGCTAAAAATGTTGTATGGATTTACCCAATACCTCCATGTAACGGGCATGCAAATAAATGTACAATTTATTGTGATACATTTCCTAAAGAGAAATCTGACAAAAGAGACTATTTAGAGAGGTGACTAATGATTTCATGCATCCACTTATTCAGTAAACTGATGTCCCTTGAGTTTTTTCTAGGTGACAAGCAGTATGCTAACATTAGCTTTATTTTCTAGGCACTTATGATCTAGCATGTTAACAGTAAAAAAGTAAATGTAGACTGAAATGTATAATTATAAGTTGTGATACATGCTATAAAGGGAAAAGTGAGCTATTGTGATACACTTCCAGGAGTGGTTATAATTCGTGAATAATCAGTAAAGGCCTTGCTGAAAAGTATGTTTATAATTATAGGCCATGACTTTTACTCTAAGACAAGTAATTCTTTTGGAAATACTGATCCCTTTTTAGCAACTACAAGGTCTGTTATCTTTCAGGTCAAGGAGTATGTTAGTTTTTCTCTTTCAGTGACTCTCGATCTTTTCATTTCACTAATAGTTTTGATTCAACTCAACTGTAGAACTGTATCAGGAAATATCTTAATCTGGAGTTTTATATAGAAAAGCACATCTTTTTTTTCTTAAGTAATAATTTTATTTAGAACTCTTGTTTCTTCCTAGGAATGGACAACTTGCAATGTCTTCATTTAGGTTGGTAGTAATTTTTTAAATTTCAAAAATAAATTTAAAAACAGCAGAATAAGCATTTGAGTTTCTTTGTACTCTGATTTAAAAAGTTATTTCTATCTTTACAATGGTTTTGCAAAATAGACTGTACCATTATTTCATGACTGATAAAATGGAATGAGACATTTTAGCAACTTTCCTAAGATCAACTGTGCAATAAATGCTAAAGCAAAGTTTAAATAATTAGCCATTAATAATCTTTCTTCTCTATTCAATTACTAGGAACTTCAAGCTTTAATGTAAACTTTAAAAATGACTATTGTGAGTTGAATTGTTTCCCTCCAAAATATGTGTTGTAGTCCTAGCTATCAGTACTTCAGAACATGATCTTATTTGGAAATGAGGACACTGCAGATGCCATTATTTAAGAAGAGTTCACACTGGAGTGGGGTGTTGTCTTAATCCAATATAACCATTACTCTTTTAAGATGAATAAATGAAGACACAGACACAGGAGGGGAGGATACCACCTGATGACTGAGGCGGATATCAAAGTGCTACAGTTGCATGCGAAAGGTATTAGCTTATTTGTTTCTGTGACAAAATACATGACAGAACAACTTAAAAGGAGGAAAGATTAACTTTGGCTCACAGCTTCAGAGTTTTCTGTCAATCATTGTGGCGAGTGCATGGTGGAGCACACCAGATCATATCATGAAGGTTAAGAAGCAGGGAGCGGGGGAGAGAGAGAGAGAGAGAGAGAGAGCCTGTTGCTGAAGGCTTTCCCTTTTATTACATTTGGGCCCCCAGCCTATGGTATGGCACCAACCACATTCAGGTTGGGTCTTTCCCACTTAATTAATCCTCTCTTGAAATACCCTTACAACACATCCAGAAGTGTCCTTTACCATTCATCAATACAATCAAGTTGACAAACAAGATTAACCCTTACACCAAGGACTGCCAGAAATTTACTAGAAGGTAGAAGAATCAAGGAAAAGTTTTTCCTTACAGGTTTTCAAGAGAGCATGACCACTATCTTTTGATGTAATACCTGACTATTTGGAACAAAAGTATCTAGGAAGAAAGGAAAACTATGTAAAACTAGTGCAGGTTGTTTGGATATAGCTGAAATCACAACCAGATTTATTTAACTCAAGTGCTTCCAGGTGCCCACCCACCCACTTCCTCTCCAGAGGCCCCCTTACCTAGAGTGGGAATGGGGCAGTTACTGCTTCCATTTTTCCAGGCATAACTTTGCAGTTGGTGACTTCAACATTGCCCTCACTGAGAATGATAGACATACAGGGCTTTGTCCTTCATGTCTAGGATAAAACACTTGCCCTTCCAGGTAAACAAGACTATCCTGTATTCAATAAAATTTGTTTTTTGTCAACACTATATTATTTTCAGGGTCAGATATTAATTTCTCTATTCAAATATCATTTCTTCAATAAATTCTTTCCTGACCATCTACATCACTCTCAGCAACTATTACTTTTTATCTTTTCATGATACTGTAATATTTCTTTCCTTCCCTTTCTCCTTATTCCTTATCCCTCTCCTTCTCTTTCCCACTCTCTCTTGTTTCCTTCTTTCCTCCTTCCTTTCCTTCCACATTTTTTCCTTCCTATTCTTTTTCTTGTTTGTTTTTTTAATTTTGTCCTATTCAGGATTGAATCCCTAGCATCTTGAATAGTGCTTGAGTTCACAACACTGTGCTCAAAAACACTAGTGAAGTGAAATAAATAAGGAAATGTGAATGTGCACATGTTTGGAGAAAACCATAAAAAACAATTATGTGTCATGTAAACTGTAAACTACCAGAAACATTACTTTATAGGAACTCAAATCAATAAGACCATAAACAAATTTAAACTATCTAATATAAAGTTATTTGTTTTCACCAACCACAAGAAATTCACAGCTAAAGTAGTTTTATGACACTTTGTGAACAACACAGATGAAGTAAAATTTGATAGGTCAATAGTAAGCTATGAAAATAATGATGTTTTCATTGAAAAAAATTCCAAGTCTAAGGAAAATTGGAAAAAGTAGGCAGATTTAAAAGAATGCAACTTATTTCAATATGGTTCTTACCTTTGGCTTCCATGTATTGAAAACTATTATACTGAAAAGATTTCATAAAACTGCCAAAATAGGTTAATACTTTGACCTATAGTGACCTCTGGTAGGGGTGATAAACAATTAATGATTTATAATTGTGCTTGTAGTTAGGCATAAGAATGAAGTAAAACATTGAAGAATGTTTTGATAATTTTAAATGAAATATGTAAAGCAAATGGATAATGAGATACTAATGTCAGTTTGAAGGGTACAGTTTCAGAAATTACAGCATTTTTCCCAAATAGTCTTGGCTGAGATAGAGGTCCTTTCTGTCCTCTTTTGTCAAGTTAGACTTGATAGATATTTCCAAGTATTCATTAAATAATATCTAAATCATAAAGCAATAACCATCCTATGACTCTCACATAACTATCTGTTTCTAAAAGAATTATAGCACTGATGGCTTTTAATGGCCATTTACAATGCCAGGATACTCTTAGGTGATCTCCAGTGGAATCAGTCCAAATTGGTTACCCAGTGGAATTCATCTTTAGTTAAAGGTCAAATTCAATTTTACCTTCAAAATTGAGAAGACTTGGATATGAAGGTTGCCTCTTAATAATAATCTTTAGTGTAAAATTCACTCTGTGTTCATTTCAAAAATCTTTAGGTTGAAGCAAAAGAATAATTCCATTCTTCTAACACTCAAACTTTCAGAAGGACTCACAGGTTGACATGAGGATCAAGATTCATATCATTACTGCTCATTATATATAAAGCTATTTAAAGAAAGTATCTATAATACTGCAACAAGTAAGACTTGCTAACACTTCACCAAAGTTCCCTCACACAGTCAGACACAATTGTTGAATACATGTGCACACCTCAGTGAGTATTTGACTCTTTAAAATTTATTTTAAATAAGTAGAGATTGCATTTCATTTTGTTATGATTATGAAGTAGTCCCTCAAATAATAGGAAAAAAGAAGGGTGTGGAACCTCAGCATGCCCAGGTACTTTTTATAAACTCATCTGTCCTATAACATGCTGCTATGGAATGAAATCATAAGTCACTCCACATTGGAGAGAAAAAGTGATGTAGGTCCCATCAGCATTCATTTCAATCTTAATATGTCCAATGCTGAGATCTAATCTCCCTTCCTCACTCCCTCTAATATACTTTCAGTCCAGTCTTTCTACATCTTTAAATGGCCACTGCATCTGGAATGCCTATCTTTTTCGCATATCACACTAAACAGTAGGTCTATTTGCTTCAATCCTTCAGGACTGAAGAATTCACCCTCCTTACCTCTTCTCTTGCCAGACTCGTTAAACCATCATTCTGGCCTCATGGCTACTTTTGCCTTGGGCCATAGGCATTTTCTGTGTTCATGTCCCAGAAATCCTTACTGCTGGGTCCTTGCATCTTTTATGTTTTTGTTTGAATTTCTCTTTGTCAATGGAGATTTTCCCAACCACTCCACTTTAAACATCAGCCCCATAATATTGCTATTTCCCTTCACTGCTTTATTTTTCTTCATATTTTGTATAGCTTTGCCTCATGTGATTTTGCATATTTGTTCTTCATTGTCACTTCAAACTAGCCTGTAAATTTCATAAGGGCAGTGGTTTTCATATACTTTGTTCACTATGTTGTCCCCATGGTCTATCACAGTACCTGACACATGTAGACACTCAATTAATAATTGTAGGGGAAACAAAATGAAATATGTACTCTTGGCATTTCAAAAAGCTCAAAGGAAATACATGTGTATTAGTCAGTGTCCCAGCAAGAAACAAATGGCGGCACATTTGAACTAATTTGAGCAGAGTTTAATAAAAGAACTATTTACAAAGGTGAGGGCCGGGTACAAGGAGACCAGTGTTTTAACCCCAGGCTGGAATCACTGCCAATTTCTCATTCTATCTCAATGGTAGTCAGAAAATAAGAAAACCCTTTGATATGGGCAGCTTTCAAGGCATCAAGGAAGGAGGAGAAGGATGCCATGTAGGATCAACCAATGATATTCAGATGATGCTACTAGTGATTAATAAGATGGCTGAGAGTAACAACTTCTCAACTATTTTCCATGTTCTCAATATGCATCTACATGTATTTAAATCCTCTAGAAATGAATGGAAAAATTAATGTTATTTATCTAACTTAAAGCCTAAACCTCACTCATCTTATAAGTCTGGTCTTGGATGCCAATCTATATGAGACTTCCTACATTGCTGGAGTACTAAGGACAAGAGGCAAAGATATTCATTTAATAGGTAAATAAGGTTCAGAATTAACAACTTTGTGAGCAATTGTATCTGACTTTTACTAATACTGTCAAGAAGGTGAAAGAAATAGTTAAGGCTACGTGATCACTTCAGATAATGAAGGGAGGACCTCTTCAAAGAAGTGATCCAAGATCATAGGTTTGAATGATGAATAGGAAACCAAGTCAAAGGGAATGCAAAAAGAAAGATCATTTTAGTCAGAGAGAAGAGCAAGTGTGTAGACAAGTTTGGGAAGCAAAAATCTCTGAGTTCAGAACACACAGCATGAAGGGAATCTGGAGAGTAGGTAACAAGTTATAAAATAATTCAGGGAACAAGAAGATGATTTGTGACTTTGTAGGTCAAAGATGGAGCTGGTATTTTATTCAAAATGCAGCAAAAGCCATTTGAGAGCTGCAAGCTAATAATGACATAGTCTAATGTATATTTTTAAAATATTCTCTGCCCAATCTGTAAAGAAGGTTGCTGATACTTATTTTCATTAAAATACAACTCTCTTCTAATCACTTTGCTTCCAGCACTTCTATGCCATTTATTTAGTTTTCTCCTAAAAGAATGTCATAAGAATTTGTTTTAAATTATTTTTGTTGCCTTTAAATTTCTGCATTTTATTTGAACTTATAATAATCACTTTATTTTAGTTTCATCTGAATTTTGCCACCGTTTTGTAGAATTGTTAGAAAATCTCTTGGTGCAATTTATTTTTTCTGGTTGTTTGGAGATCATATATTCTACTTGTCTTCTTTTATGCAATTAATTAAAATTTAAATTTAAAAATCAAATTGTTTAAGAGCACATACTCTAGAGCCAGACACACAGATTGTAATTGCTACTACTTATGCCATCTTGAGCAAATTTTTCCTCATTTGTAAGATAATAGTACACAATTTATAGAGCTGTTGATAAAATGGCATCAAATAATACATATGGAACACCTAGTGTTTGATATATTGTATCATAAGAGTTTTTTTTTCAATAATATAACACACTGTAATGGGCTGAATTGTAATCACCCCAAAAGATAGATCCATCCAGAACTTGTGAATCTAACCTTATTTGGAAAATGGTATTTGAAGATGTAATTTGCTTAAGGATTTCAAGATGATCTCATTTTGGATTATGATAAACTTGACATTGAATTACAAGCATTCTTATGAATCACAGATGGACACACAGAGAGGAAGGTTGTATAAAGATGGAAGCAGAGACCGAAGTGAAGCATCTATAAACCAAGTAACTTTGAGTCTTGTTTGTTGCCACTAAAAGCTAGTAGAAAGGCAGAAAATGGATTTCTCCTCAGAATCTCCAAAAAGAACCAACAACGCTGACATTTTGATTTTGAATTTCCATCCTCCAGACTGTGAAAGAATAAATTTCTTTGGTTTAAGCCATCCACTTCGTGGAAATTTATTATAGCAGTACTAGAAAACTAGCACACTTATTCACAGTTTTTGAAAGCGTATTAATTCCTCCTTAAACCAAGAAAAAATTCTCACCATGCTTTTATTTCTCTCTCCTATATTAATGTCATCTTATGTTTGTTGAAATAATTTTGGCTTTAAATTTCATTTTGTTATAATTTTGTTATGTCTCCATAGTTTCACAAATTATCTTAATTTGTCTTAGGGTTCACAGTCATTGTAAAAATGTGTAAAATTCACAGATATCTTATGTCCTAATGTTCCTTGAATCCTATATCTTCCATCATCTGTCAGAAGGCTTTCAAATAGAAAGCATGTGATATTTGTAGCCCTAACAATAGGGTTTGCAAAAGTATAAAGGTTGTAAGCCTATCTTCATCTATAACCTTTTCTACAAAATGAGGATACAATACCTAGTACAACTTACAACTTATTGGCTTACATGTTACCATGGTGATTATTATGATCATCAGTATTGTTATCATCATATTTAAGGCAGCATAGCATATAGAATTCCAAACCTTTGCATTTCTAGAACAAGTGAAAAATGTAAATAAAAGGTATCATTTGTGTGTATAATTATTTTTTTGCTTTTAACTCTTAAGAGTATTTTTTTTGACTTTTCTACATAGAAACCTAATCTGGATGCTAATGACTAAAACATAATTTAAAAGATATGAGAACGCTTTCTATCTATCATGTCCATCATTTCCACACAACATACCTGCAGAGCTTAAGTTCACTAGAGGAAATGCAGTCACCTTTCATTTCATTTTCTGTCCAATTGCTTATGTATTTTTGGAGAAAGGTGACAGAAACATCATCATTTTAGGTATATGCATTTTTTAATGTCCAAATAAGATTATTGAAGCTGGCCAGAAGAGTGTTTAGGTTCTTCCATTGGCAGCAAAATTCAGGGCACTGCACAATCTCTTATGTTTTGTGGAGTTATTTAAAGTGAGTTCCTGGCTCACTTCCATATTACCCCAGTCACTCATTTAATCAATAATGATCTTTGACTAAACATCCTGAGATGGGCATTATATTGGCATAGGTATTAGAGATGAAGAAAAGCAACATTCCATCTTGCATGGAATTTCCATTCTAGCAGGATTTCAGACCATAAACAAGCAAGCCAATGAAAACTTAAGTTGAGATAACAAACGTCACAAAGAATCCAACCCTGTGAGAGAGACTGTGGACTATGCTATTCTGACAGAATTTGATGGTACTCTATAAATGTCTGTGTTTTCCAGTTGGAGTTCAATTTGTTTTGTTTTGTTTATTTTACATTTAAGTCAACCCAAGAAAGAAACACACAGTACACATCTAGAGAGGCGTTTGACAAGAGGAGGCAAGGAGTGGTCTTACTGAGTCAAAATTGAGGTATTTGCCACCATTGAAAATGGCCAAGGACTCAGACTTTTCAGAAAGGGCATAGTCAGCCAGCTCAGCATAGGACATGTGTACAACAGCACCAGGTAGATAAAAAGAAAGGTAACATCTTAAATGTACTGAGGATGACAAAGAACTTTAGAATTAAACTCCAGAAATGAAGACGGTATAAAGAAAACAGAGTTAGTGGTAATTAGTGCAGACCATTCCTAGCTCAGTCACTGGGAGTCAATGACTACTTCATCAATTAAAAAAAAAAAAGATTAAATAAATTAATTTTCCAGAACCCATTTGTTTATTTTTCTTATTAATGGTTTTATGAGAAAAATGTTATGCTTTTTAAACTTCTATATTTGTTGTCTATATTATTTTATTTTTTATGAATTTGAATTACTTATTCCTTCAGCTAAACTCTCGGGTCATTGTTTAAATAGAGAAGTAGATAACAGAGAAGAAACAAGTGAGAAGGAAGGACCGTGGGACATTCTGGGACCCCAAATCAATTTCAGCAGCCATAGAACAGCACAAGGCACTGTCAGAGTCAATGACCCTAAAGAAAGCACAGCAAGTTCTCTGGAAACAAGATAAAGAACAAGTTTTCTCTTTGGATATTTTCATCCCTTCTTCTAGAGAGGGCCATCAAAGCTGTGGCATTTTAGTCATCCATCTTTTATATTTTCATACTCAGTTTTAAAATGAGTCCAGAGATTTCAGTAGTTTCCTAAATGAAAAAATTAATTTTTTACTTTATTTTTGCTATTTAAAATGAACAACTCTGTGTGAGGCAATCTGACTACCCTTGACTGCACAGCATGCATCAAACAGTCAGCTTCCTTCGAACTAAAAGACCCTTTCTGTCTTTCATAGCAACAAGATTTTCTTACAACTTTAGCACATCTTAATACTTGGTATCTTCTGCACACACCATTTAGGACAGAGCTCCTAAATAAAAACTCTCAGCATTTTCTCTTTTGCTCATCTTATTGGCACTACTGTAAAACTTGGTTCATTCTCATTCCACAGAAGCAGCAGAATTTTTACCCTCATCTTTTTATATTGATTTAATGGGTATAAAATGCAGGTAAATCTTGATATCCATGTTGTTATTTCATTGCAGCTTCAAATAGCAGGTATCCATATGCCTTTAGGGAAAGAAAAAGATCCTGAATCCTTTTCACAGCATTTTTTTGGGGGGCACAGATACTTTAAATGGAGTTGACATCCCCCCTAACACTTGAAGGCAAGGTTTTCTAACACACCCCCCTGTTCTTCTATTCAGGTCTATTGTGAGACAGGTCAGAACCACAGTAAATCCATTTTATTCTCAAATGAAGAATGGGCAGCCTCACACTTAATGATTGATATTTTTCCAATGTTTCTTTGCAATAAGATTTTTAGAAATTTCAACCTCATTTAGCTTTCCTTATTGGAACATGGGATAAAGGGGAAGAGCAGGTGGAGGGTGAAATTTGCCAACCCCATAATAACCAGAACAAATTTTATTTCATGTGTTGTATTTGTTTATATTTTCTACTAAAATGTTACATCTAAAACTGAGTTGAAGGCTATTGTGCTGACTTGCTTTGTTAGCAATGTGAAATTCTGTATATTTCAAAATTTTCAATCTAAAAATTACCTAAGGATGCTCATCAAATCTGGTCTTCCAAATTGATGTCAGCACATAACTTGATATCTCAGCACATAACTGACATTACCAACAATATGAGAAATCCTTAGACATTAAAAGCTTGCACAGAATCAAGTCCAGAATGGTGGGTGCCCAGGGTTCTCTTAGTGCATTAGACAAGAGCAATAATCTAGACCTTTATCTTTTGTCAATCACATAAATGGAAAAAAGATACTGGAGCCTGTTTAAAACAGGAAAGAAGAACTGGAAAAACCTCTGGATGAAGTCAAACACCACCCACTGAGGAGGAGGTACTGGGAAACTTACTAGCAAAATTTGAGCACATGATAAAAGCAAGAGCACACAAGGGAGGGGTAAGAATAGTTAAGACACCTAAAAAATTAGCTAGCATTTGTTGCCCTTAACGCAGAGAAACTAAAGCAGATACCTTAAAAGCAACTGAGGCCAATAGGGAAAGGGGACCAGGAACTATAGAAAAGGTGAGATCACAAAGAATTAACCTAGAAGGTAACACACACGCACAGGAAATCAATGTGAGTCAACTCCCTGTATAGCTATCCTTATCTCAACCAGCAAAAACCCTTGTTCCTTCCTATTATGGCTTATACTCTCTCTACAACAAAATTAGAGGTAAGGGCAAAATAGTTTCTGCTGGGTATTGAGGGGGTGGGAGGAAGAGGAAGGGGGCAGAGTGGGTGGTAAGGGAGGGGGTGGGGGCAAGGGGGAGAAATGACCCAAGCCTTGTATGCACATATGAATAATAAAACAATAAAAAAAAGGGTGTATCAGTGGAAAAAAAAAAACAGGAGATGAGTAATCTTGTCACTACAATTATTATGGAAGGAAAAATAGTCTGCAGTCAATGTGTTTTCATGTAACAAAATATAAGTTCCTTACCAAGTTTATATTCTTATTTTCTAGTTTTCTTAATACTCCCGCAGTGAGAAAATTGTTTGTAGCAGTTTGGTAATTACACCAGAAGTCAAGCAAAACCAAATGTAAATAATTTCTATAGACACCATCTATAAACCTAGGCATCATAGAATTTCCAAAAATAAACACCTATAGAATATGAGTAGATTTTTTAAATAAAATGGATAAATAAGGCATGTAAGAAAAGCAAATGGTATTATCAAAAATGACTGGATAACTTTATAATAAACAAACATGTTTTTGTGAATAAATTGAGTCTTGAAATTTAAACCCCAGGGTATTTGTTAAAGCTCAAACTTGATTTAGCAGAAAAGAGAATTAGTGAGTTGAAGCTCTATCTAATAAAATTACCCAGAAGATAGCACAGAAATACAAAGAAAAATTAAGAGATACAGAAAAGAGATTATGATAGCCTATTATAGATCTAACCAGATGTCCAGAAATGATACAGAAGGCAAAGTAGAGATATTTCATATCACAATAGCATAGAACTTTCCTGAAACAATGACATCCAACTACAGATCAGGAAATGTAATGAATCAAAACTGGGATGAATTTTGAAAATCTACACCCTTAATATTATAAGGTAATATCTGAACATATCCAGAAACAAAACAAAACAAGAAATCAAAACATACTATCTGAACATTATATTGACTTTTAAGAGTATAAAGCGTTTCTAGAAGACACCGTAATAAGGTTACAATAATATTTTTTAAATAGTGAGAGAAAAAGAGATGGTGACTTAGAATGTAAACCACACTAACTTGTCAAAAATTCAGAAAAAATTACATTCTCAAACAAAAGAAATGAAATTATGAGCAATAGGCAATCACAAAAGTAATTTCTAAAGGTCTCTTTCAAGACAGAAAATAATTCCAGAGCTTCTAATGATGCAAGAACAAATGATAAGTAAAGAAAACAATAACAAAAATAATAAATCTAAACAAACTTCAGTGGAATGAAATAATCATACAAGTGTTTAATAAGTGGAGATAGAGGAAAGAACCAAGTTAATGGACAAAGTTATCACAATTAGGAAAACTCTGAGTTTCTTATATTAAGTATTAACTTATCTAATCTGTTAAAATATACAAAAGAGTCACTAATAGATTTGAAATACATGAGATGATTTCTAAATATATGGGAGGATAAATATATAAAAACAATCCATCAATCCTAAATAAGTCTGGAAAAATGAACTTAAAGATAGTACAAAAGAAACACACAAAATAAGATGGTAGAGAAGTTCCAGTATAGTAACCAACTCTCTAAATATAGACTAGTCTTGATAATTAAAAGTTGTCATGTAACATAAATGAAACATTATCGAGATATATGTTGCTTATGAAAGACATACTTAAAGTAAAACAAAAAGCATAAGAGGAAAATGACTGAAAAGTTTTCAGGCATTTGCTAACTAAAATAAAGTGCAGTTTTATACTGGTATAAAAGAAAACAGACATTAAGAAAGAAGATATTACTATCAATAGACCATTTGTTCATAAGAGTAAAAGTTTAGTTTAATAGAATTGTATGACAATTATAGACTTATAAAAGACCTTATAGTGTCATAATATAAAGATTCATAGTATTTGAAGGCCCAATTAAGGAGGAAATATTGTATAAGACTGACTTACACAAAATTAGTAATTATTAAACCAAGTCTCAAACATCTTATAAGTAAATCTGAGTGAATATTCTAGAAATATATGATTCTAATATCACTAATTTCTTCAAAAAATTGAAAACAAAGAGTAGGCAGGGGAATTATCTATTCAATTTTTTGAAGTCAGACTAACCTTGTTACAAAGTCCCAAAAGACAAGAACAAGCAGGCATGAAGAATATTGCAGGCTGATTCTACACCTGGACATACCCCACAAAAATTTCCAAATAGGTTTCAACAGGTATTACTTTTGCATTTACATATATGTGGACACATTTTTTACACCATATCAAACCTGTTGAAACTATTCCAGAAATCAGGGGTAGGGGAGGACAAAGGAGAGCAGTGGAGGGGGTGAATTCAAATGTGATATACTTGATACATTGTAAGAACTTTTGTAAATGACACAAATAACCCCACCCAGAACAATAATAAAGGAAAAAATCTCCAAATATACATTGACAGAACAAGTAATACACCCTAATCCAGCACAACTCATCTCATTTAATTGTAGAAATGCTGTTAATGTAATTCACCATATGCTATGCTTTGAACGTGGTAGCATTCCCCACGTTTCCATGTGTGAAAGACTCGGTTCATAGGGCAGCGCTATTGGGATGTGCTGAGGATCTTTGAGTTGGAGTGAAGAGACAATGTATAGAATGGGAGGAAATTTTTGTTAGATATTTATCTGGCAGGGGATTAATATCCAAAATATAAAAAACTCAGAGAGTTAAACAACAAAAGAGAAAACAACCCTATCAATAAATAAGTTTGAGTAAGGAATAATTTTAGCATAACAGGATAAAGTAAGGAGAAACATTTCTTGCTTCCCATGTAGGAAATGGAAGTGAAGACACCTGAACAGTCACTTTTCAAATGAAGAAGTACAAATGACCAGTAAATAAATACATGTTCGACATCTTTAGCCATCATGGAAATGTAAATCAAAATGGCAATCCAAATTATTATCAATCAGAATCATTGTTATTGACCCGAAAAAAACAAACAATAAATGTTGGTGAGGAAAAAAGAATCTTTATTCACCTCTGGTGGTAATGTAAATTGGACCAGTCACTATGGAAATCAGTGTGGAAGTTACTCCAAAAAATATAAATAGAACTAATGTATGACCCAATAATATCACTTCTGCGAATACACCCAAAGAATCAGTTAAGTTACTACAGAGATACCGGCATACCCATGTTTATTGCAGCACTATTCACAATAACTGAATTATGGAATCAGTTTAGGTGACCATCAATGGCTGAATGAATAAGGAAAGTGTGGCAATATAATGGTATATATACATAATGGAGTTTTACTCAGACATAAGGAAGAATGAAACGGTCATTTGCAGGAAAGTGGGTGAAGTAGAGGTCATCATGTGAAATGGAATAATCCAGACCCACAGGAGAAGCATTGCATGTCTTCTCCTGTATGTGGAATCTACGGGAAGAAGGATATGAAAGTAAAAGGGGTATTATTAGGATTGTGGAATAGACTACTAGGATTAAGGGACAAAGGAGGGAGGGAAAATAAGGAAAAGTAATAGAGGGGTGAATGTAATCAAAGTACTTTATATGCAAGTATGGAAATATCATAAAGAAAACCTTTACTTTTTACAATTAATATAGTTTAATAAACTTAATGAAAGAAATATGTGAGCTTTATAAAATAAGACTCAAATTGAACACAAAGGAAGACTTAAATAAATATAAAGATATTCTTTGTTCACAACTACAAAGTCTCAACATTTCAAAATGTCACTTCTCCTCACATTAATTTATAAATTCAATCTAATTCCAATAGAAGTTTCAATAGCATTTTCTACTGAATTAGATAACCTGGCTGTACAATGAATATGGACAAGAAACAGGACAAAAATTAGAAGATATTTCTTGAAAAGAATCAGATGAAGGATTTATATATTAAGACTTTGCCTAAAAGTATAAATAAAACAACAGGATTGGCATAGATGGAAACCAATGGAACAGAATAAAGAGTTCAAACAATCAACCCACTCTTCTATGCAAACTTGATTGATGCTAGAGTTGACATTTCAGAGGAATGAGAAAAAGGAAGACTTTTCAGTAAGTACTGCTGGGGATATCGTTTTTTTATATGAAATAATACAAAACTGTATATTTGCCTCAAACATTTTCTTTGCTTTTAAGAGATAGTTTCCCAAGTCAAACTATTCCACTTTCTAGTGAAATATAGAAATATATGCTCATGAAATTATCAGAGAGAAGGATGTCTCAATATACATTATCCAAAAAACAAAAGAATGAATAAATGAAAGTATGTTTAAATGTTCTTAAGCATTTGGTAACCTAATGGTATCATAACAAGAATAAACAGAGAAGCTACACATTGAGAAAAAACATAGACCATACAGGATTCAGAATATTTAATGAAAATATTCAGAATATTTAATGAAAATAAGACAACAAAATAACTAGGAGGCTGGGTGGTCACTCCTAGCTACTTAAGTCCTTAGTACTTACTGAAATAACATAGCTGCAGAGTGCTCTGATGGCCCTGGTTACATGCTAAAAGCTGGAATTACAAGAGGGTTCTTATGCTGGCCACCGGTGGCTCATGCCTATAATTCTAAATAACCAATGCAAAAAAAAAAAAAAAGCTAGTAGAGTGGCTCAGGTGATAGAGTGCCTGTCTAGCAAGCATGAGGCTCTGAGTTCAAACCCAGTACTGCAAACAAAAGAAAAGAGTGTTAAAATGTTATACATACAATATGCCATATATATACACATATATATATACTATATATATAGATAGATAGATAGATGAACTATATGTAAGTAATATAAAAGTATGTCAGGAAGATGTATAATTTAAGTATACAATAATTTATGGTATAATTATATAGAAATAAGCATACAGTAAATTTTCAAAATATTGCTATTAACAATCAAGGCAAGCCTACTTCATTATTCAAGAGTCTTCTGTTTGCACATAAAATAAGCATAACCCCAAATGACCTAAGCATAAGTGAACCAATTGGCTGATATATGGAATTTGCAGGCTAGAAGTGATGGTTCAAATGATAATCTTATAATTTTGATCTTTTTGCTGGCTCTTGTTCTCCCCCAATGCTGGCTTTATTTGTGTTTCTTTGTGGTGGTAAGAGTTGCAGTAGCTCCACTTTTATCGTCTCTCAGGTGCAAGTGCAGCAGGAAGGGCTAACTCCTTTCCATGATCTCACAAACAGAATCTCCAGGATTCACTCTGGTATATCTGAGGACACTCTATCACTACCAGATAACGCAGTAGTTCATTAGGTGTGTGCCACGTGGTCTGTATCTGGAGTTGGTGACACTTGTTCACCTTTCAGAGAGCAGATTCTGTGTGACAGAGGATTTTTTCCCCAAATCCCACATGGCTTGCTAAAACTTGCAAAGGTGCTCAATATATCCACAAAAGCCTAGTGAACTTCTAATAAACTATAATTTATACAGAGCCTAGTTACCATTTGTTAATTGCTTATAGAAAGCGCATACACTAGAGTGGTTTTGAGTCAGAGAGAATTGGGTCAGTTGTCAGCTTTTTCCCACACTATCTTTGTAGCTTTGAGATTTTTTTGCAACATGGAAATTATATTTCTACTTCACTAGAGTGTTGCAAGTATACAGTAATATATGCAAATTGAGTTCCTACAAGATAGCAAGTATGAAATAAGCACAAACTATCTTCATCATTATTGTCATCATCATCAACATTATTTTTATCATCATCACTGTTATCATTAACTGAATGTTCACTAGGAATATATTTCTTTGGGCAAAATTTTTGAAGAGTTTCTTTTAGGAGCATCAGATAACCCTTCACCTATTATCTCATACATTCTTGTTCTATTTGTTACATTTTTATGTGATGGTCCTTAGTACAGTGTATTGTATTTGTGCTAATATATCTGTTGTATCACTAGGTTGAGGTCTTCTTGTGGTTGATATTTAATCCATCATTGTAGTCTTTAATCTAATTCCTTACACACAATGGGGAAGAAGGTAACTCACACTGATTAGGAGTCTACTCTGTGTAAAACACAAGATGGCACATGTTACACACATCATGTTTTATCTTCCTTAAAGAACTATATTACATAAGCAGTGTCCTTCTCATTTTTAAAATATGAAGATGTTAAATCACATGACCTGGCTAAGATAAAATATCAATTCCAGAGCCAGGATTAGAAACCCAGTTTGTTTAAATCCTAGATTATTTACTCTCTCTATATATATTAGTATTTCTAAAATTGAGAAGTAAAGTTTCTGAGATTCTTATGATAAAGTTTTTTGGGGGAGCATATGATGTCCATGAGTTTTTACCCTTGAGTTTCAATGATGGTATTAAAGCTTAGTATGAACATATTATTGTCACTTACCTTATAACTCAGTGTTGGCAGAGGCTTAAAAAGGCTTACATTCGAATTTATCTTCAACAACATTAGTATCACAGGAACAACTAAAGTGGCAGTCTTTAGCTTTTATCACAGTGTTTCACAAATTGGCATCTACAGACCCCCAAGGATGGCTTCACTTCTCTTGATAAGTGTTTGTTGAATAAGCAAGATGATAAAGCTCTCCTCAGAGAATAGAGCTCTCTGGGGGCAGAATTTGGGGTTTTCCTTTCTGCTAATCTCTTCCTACTCACCAGTGACAATAGAGTATCCTCAATTTCACCTCAAATTCTCTGTTTCATGACCTTGAGAAGGCAAGGGTTAGTGTGGAGATGGGGAATGACCTTAGAGATTGAATAAGGGCATCTTTAACTCCTGAAGGTATAGCACTGAGGAATCCCACATGTGGTCATCTTGAATCAGTGTAAGGAAACTTTATGGACAAAGTTTGTCTGTCACATTCATGGCACCCTATTTGTAATCCTTCCACAATCACAGAAATTGAGCTGCCCCATTCTCATCCATCAACTTTTTTACCTCCAAGCAAACTAGATTTTTCTTTTTGCTTTCATTGTCTGGGATGACAATGTGGCTATCCTTCTGTAATTCAGAAAAGCATATTCAGAAATAAGCATTTGATCCAGTAACTCTACACTGCACTTCCGAGTGTTCTCTGCTTCACTGCCTCTGCTTCTGGGGTGGGTGGGGTGAGGTGGTCAGCTGGTGTTCATTAGTGAGCACCTAAGGTTGGTGGGACCATCCCTTCCATAGAGAGCAGGGTCATCAAGGCGCAGCAGATCTCCTGCACTCAGAAATGCTTACACTCAGGGGCATAAGCTTTCCTTCTTGGCCCTCTGTTCCCTTGAGATAAGTGCTCTGACGGAGACCTGCATTGCTCCTCTCTTTCTTCCTCACTCTCTGGTAACCATGTGTGAGTCAGTCTGGCTTATTATAATTGGAGTCTGTTTTGCTGACCCAGCTCTCCCTGTAGGTCTTATTTTGAAATGAAAATAAAAAAGTTTTCAGTAAGCTTTAGTTTGAAGTTACACTGTCTAACACACTTTATCAGGAGTCCTGTATGAAGAGGACAATTGGGCACCTGATTAGCCATTAACAAAGCTAGTATCATGTCACATTTAGCTAGTGATCCTTGTGTCTATTTTCTATTTTTGTGTCATGGAAGGAAGAAAAAAGATGAGTCTTATGTATTGTAATCTCTAAAACTAAATTCTAAGGGATTCTTCTTCTGTCATGTATGATCGTTTTTTATTTAGATGCTATAGAAAAAGCAAAGATACACATGGATGATAGTCTTTTAGTCTTTGAACCTTTATGCAAAAGTAATAGGAGGCTCATGATGGCCCAAATGAACAGGAAGACATCAATGATTTTGTGTGGTGAATGCCTCTGTATCATCTACTTACTTTCTCTGTTTCATCCCTATATACTAGTCACACATGAGGGACACATCTGGCTTTAACTTAAGCTGATGTATTAATGCAGAAGATGTAGGTCTTAGTAAAACTGACCAGTTGTAGAAACTTATTTATAGTGGCCCTAAAGAATAGTTGCAACTGGAACCCTTGCATGGTGGCTTGCAAAGGCCGTAGAATAACCTGGCACAGAAACATAGATCATCATTTTACTTGAATTTTTGTAGGTGGTTATTTCATACCCTCCAAGGAGAAAAGTTCTGTGTTCCTCCAACTGAAAAATATTTAGGGGGAAATATTTCAGAAGTAAAGATCCACATTTATGTCACAAATTGGGTGGGTCCTTACCAACCAAACTGAGAAGTATTGTGTTTGGCCAAGACTCCTAATAGTTTTGAATTAGTTTTTCCAAATTTCAGAAATAAAGAGAGTTGAAATAGCAATCTGGATTTGGATTTTACCAACAACATCAGATCTGATTATATTTGGCTCACATCCTAGCATAACAATTGGTTCAAATCAAATTGATAGAGATTGTGACTTCTTTCTTTGCTAGGATTCTATCCTATCCTGAATCACTAATTTATATATTATCTAAGATTGTGTGGATCCATGCCACCATTAACACATACAAAAGATGGCCAAGTAGACTAACTTTGCTCATTTCTGAGAGTGCAATTTTCCGAAGAAAATACTGGGTAATGCATAGATTTTTACTTGAAAATGTCTCTCGGTTCATCTTATCATTCTTCTGTCAGATTCATGAAAAAGTAGACACAGACTAAAATCCAAGTGGATTGGTATCATTTCTGAATATAAGTAAGAGCACAAAGTGTTCTGAATGGATGCCCATATGTCTTTGTACCCTTAATTAGAGAAGAGAGAAACTGTACTGACTTGTGGCAGGACCACAGCACAGGGTGTCCTACAGATTCGCTTGGCCATGTCCTTCAGATCATATAATAGGAAGAAGCAGTACCCAGAACTGTGAAGGAGGCTAGGAGGAGAGGTCACACCTAGCTTTAAGAAGGAGACTTTAGAAACCCCCAGTTAGGAGATAGGAACTTTTTATAGGCACGTAAGACCATTCATCATCTCCAGCTAACAAATCCCTGAAATGCATCCGAAGTGGCACTAGAGGCAGGTGTAGATGCTTTCTACCAGCTCAAGGAAGTGACAGCTAAGCAAATGTGGAATACAAAGAAATGAATGGTAATTTGCAGGCACACTACAAGAGTCTAATATTATTTTTGGTCCTCTCCGCACCATTACTCTTAAATAAAATGGAAAGGAATGAGTGTTAATACAAGTGTAGAATTACACTACAAGTTCTATTTGTATATAGCCCTGCCATTCAGGCAAAAAGGCAATAATGACTTGAAGATCAGATTGGATCACTGGAGCAGAGCACTAGCAAAGAAAAGCCCCAAAATGATTTACACAGAAGAAAGAAAAGGAAGGCAAGATTGGCCTTTTACATTCAGCCACATTTCCTGCACTTAGTCTTACTAGCAGCTATTAAAAAATTCTTTTTACCAAAATATTGAAATCATGAATTCATTCATGAGGAATAAATGAAGACATTTTTAATTTCTTGTGAAACTGAGAATGTGAATCATTACTTTTCATTTTTTAGGATATTCATCAAAATTACTTTGAAGAAGGGTTCCATATTTCAACTGTGCTATGATCTCCACTGCACCTTGCAGTCACCCTCATCTATAGGACACAGCTATCTCAAGTGTCCAGAGGGCATCCCTCATCACCAGAGACATGACACCACAGCAAAGCCCTTCTTGCATATGTTCTTATTTCAGAAGCAAATGAATCTCAGTGACTCACCCTCAATAAGTCTCGCTAAAGCATTTCAGTTAGTTTTATACAGTGTACAGTTCTCATTTTACTCATATTTAATTGATTTACCTAATTAACTCACATAATTACACTAAAAACAAAATAGAGATTCAAAAATTTTAGGAATAAACACAATTGGATCTTCATAAACTCATTCTTCATCTGGGTGGGAACAGTTGGGAGCGAGCATCAGGGTGTGGAGGCTATCACTTGGTCTTTTTGAGACGGGGAATGAAGGACTGGATTATCTGGCAAGTTGTGTTGAGACGGCATTGAGAGAGATTTTTCTGTATTACTTATTCTACTATACAGATATAATAAAAACACATGTTAAGGTATTGCAGTTGCCAGGCACCATAGCATATGCCTGTAATGCCAGCTACTTGGGGAAACTCACTATTTAAGGCCAACTGGGCAAAAAGTCAGAACGCATTCCAACACAAGCTGGGTATGGTGGCTCACAGCTGTAATATCAGCTAGGTGGGAGGCAGAGGTAGGAGTATTGCATGTAATGTCAGCCTCAGCAAAAGCATAAGAACTTATCCAAAAATTAACTAAAATAAAAAAGGACTGGGGGCATGGCTCAGTTCAAACTCCACTACTTCTCCCCACTACACCAAAAACAGCAACAGGTAGTATGCCTTGTACTGGAAGCACCTCAGGCTTTGAAAGATGATGCTTTGATAGCATCATCCTAATTAGTGTTTGCTATATAGACAAATGATACCCATATATATTTTCATACGGATGTAAAATGTAAACATCTCTACTGAGCTGCTACTTTGTTTTCTTTACTACTAAAATATTTATTTTGCTTTATAAATGATTTTGTTACCTGGAGAATGCTGAAGATACTGACAATATTCCACATTCTGAATACTCAGTATCTATTGATGAAACTTCCTTTCAAAGGTTATTTTCTAAAACATGAATATAGTTTTCTTGGGGTTCATTGCCATGTGTGCCATCCTTCATGGTGTTGCTGTTCCAGGCTGGTCGTTATATAACAGCTCATCATTTTCAAACCATGTGGGGGCAGAGATAAAGAACGTGGAATGTGCCATCATTTTGGTTTTTTCCTACATATGCTTCATCCAGCACTTACTATATCAAATCTACTCTTTTAGGAGGTCAGAGCAAAGGTACAGGCTATCAAAATAACAGGACTCCTTAATCTCATGTTGGCAACACCAGCCAGAGCGCCTAGGAACAAGGACCCATGTTCTTATTTAGGGAAACAGAATAAAAGGGATGCTTGATTTACAGAAAAGTCAATATAGTTTCATGAAAGTGTAGAGGATTCTAATAGGGTTGTCATGATCCTGAGTTATAGGAAAGGCCTTCTGGAACTTTCATGAGAACATGTTGTAGATGGTATAAGCACTTGGTTGGGAAAGTCATGGAACGTTTACAGTAAAGAGCTTTAGCTGGCTCTTGTACTTGCACTTATGGACTCTTGATGCTCCAACTTCTTAGGAATCTCTAGAATTAAATTGGTCCAATACTGGATGTGAGGATATTTGACTCAGGCTAGCAATGGGATCCTCTTGCTCTTTATTGCCCTCAGCCTGTCTCCCATGCCCCCACCATACCCTCTACCATGGACACATGGTCAAGGTGCTGATTTATCCCGTCCAACACTGGGATCTCTTTTCTCACCAGGGGTGGACTTAAGAGCACTCACCACTTATGATGTGCCTGCAGCTTGAACTTTATCCTGGAAAATGAGATTCCATAATGAACTCTTTGGCACCCACATTGAATGAATAAGATCTTTGCTATTATAACTAAGATCTCTATATTTGGCAGATTAAAAGTAGCTTGAAAAAACATTAAACTAATAGCATTTTTCAAAGTGAAATGAATAGATCAGTTAGTTCTGCAAAGAAAGAAATAAAGAGTTGTACTTGGTATCAATAATGCTGAAAGACAAGGCAGGCCATTCCAGCACCGGTACAAGTTCACCATGGTAACTCAGGAAGATCATTTCTCTGCTTGTGCTTCCATTATCTGGCTTGAATCAGAGTAAATTTCTAGATAATTAGGGGAAGTCTGTTTTTACAAATTACTAGAATACACATTACTGTATAAAATGAAGCTTATAATGTGATTATTAGATTGTAATATCAATTTCAGATTCTTTACACAGCCACACTTCTCCATGATTCTAATAATGATAATAGAAGCTACCCCTTCCTGAGCCAGACACTGTGCTCAACCCTAGGTGTGCCTTCTCTTGTCATCTTCCCAACAGCTCTTCCTAACTTAGGAGTTCTTCTCATTATACTGATGAGGAAACTGAGGTTCTGGGACTGGCCCAAGTCATACAGCAATGAGTGACAGGAACAATGCTGAAACAAGCATGCATGTTGTTCCCATGTGCTCTGCTGTTTCAGTTCTGATTCTATTTAGGAACTCCTTGAGGCACTTGTGTCATTTTCTGAAACACACTGGGCGTGGATGAAAGAGGAGCATGTCACAAAAGTGTGGGAACACAGCACTGGCATAGGATGACTTGACTTTTCATGCAACTCTTCTGTGGCACAGAAAGCTTTTCAATTTATACTTGTTAGCTTTTTCATAGAATAACTTTCATCCCATTGCTTTGTTGAAGAGGCAGATAAAAAAAGGCCTTTTTCTATACATGCAAAGTAAAATAAAATGCCTTGGAGTTGAATTGTTGTAACACTGAATAGGAGTTATGTACTAGTAAACACTAGATGAGTGGTTAAACCTAATGAGTCCCTTTTTCTCCCTCTGTCTTTACATACTAGTAGGAAGGCTGGTAACTTGATTAATGGGAAATCCCCACTCCCTAAGCTCTGGCTTTTATAACAGGAAGAATGAAGGAAAACAAACAGTCTTTATAAATAAATTAAAATTCTAACTAAAAAGCTAATTATAAGTGTATTTGTTTTGTTGGAGGTAAGACACGTCTATTATCATAAAGATAATTAACTCAGTCTGACAGATCTAATAAAAGGACAAGTTTAGCACTGGCTTAGCCAGAAGCCGAAGGCAAGCAATTTTTATAATTACTAGTTATTGTAACTGGGCTCAGAGAAAATGGTCTGTGATATTTAAACAGTAATGTTAATTTGCATTTAGTCCTGCCCTCTTCCCATGAAAGAATAAGTAAAAAAAAAAAATCTGGATTAAGTACAAGATGCCTCAATAACCAAAATACTTTTAAATATATAGAACCACCCAGAATGAAAGTCTCTTCATCTATAAACTTAAGAATATCACTGAACAGATAATGGATGCCCTTCCAAGGGAAATGTCTTAACAATCACTAAACAATTAAATCACTTATCCAAGTTTCCAAGGCATAACAAGAAGATATGTGATCTGCAATGACTGTCACAACCATTATGTGGTAACCCTATTTCATTCTCCCCTTTTGAGATACGCATGGCTGTCTCTACCGTTGGCTACCTCTTATATTGAGGAGATAAAAATAATACCAAAATAAACAGCATTGCAACCAGACAAGTAAGGATATTGACTTTGTAACCAATCACTTGCATGGTTAGAGAGATGAGGAAATAAAAGGAAAGGTGGCATGCAAAAAGGATGAATCATTTCCACTGTCACCTGGCACTGCCCTTTAACTAAAGCTTGTCTCAACACTTCACAGTAGAATCATTCCAGGCAGGAGCAAAACAAATCAACCTTTTTAAGAGTGGAAGTTACTCTTTAACTGATCCTATAATAAAGGCCATTGAAATAAGTAATAACCACTGTCAGAAAAATAGGTTCATAATACACTAAGAAAAGCACTTTAAAGTAAAACACCTGTTAGTCAAGAACACATTTTATTATGTTCTACAACTACAGTGATAGTATCAGCCCATTACATTTTATAAATATGTCATATAATTTCTGTATATAATGCACCATTCATGCTTCTGTTACCAAGGTGAATATTCAACCCATCAGCCTAACTAATTGCATTACCAATACTTGTAGAAAAATGCTGACATAGTATGTGGCAAATGGTCTTTTCCCCTACACTCTCTAGTCTCTGGCTTTTAGTTGATTTCTTCACATTCTCCTTTGGTTTCCTTCATTTTAAAGTATTTTTCCCAATATCTGGGATATTATAATTGGGAAAGCAATTATATTTCCAGCATTGTCCTTGAAAGAGGAAAAATGTAAGACAGCAATCCTGTGAAGGATGCTGTCTATGATCCAACCCTGGCAAAGCAGCATTCCTCTTCCCCCATCTCGGTGTTCATTTATTTCCCAATTGGGCCCTATCTCTAACCCTTAGTGCTCTCTCCTCATGCTTATTACATGCCCATGCAATACACTTTCAACTAATACTCATTAATCCTACAGGCTTTTAAGCAGATGCTCAGCAAAAGTGGAAGAAAAAAAGAATGATATAGAGTTAGACATTCATAATGTAGTGTAAAAGAAGTGGTTCTAGGCGGTAAGTATGGGAAGCCACAAGGGAAAAGGGCACAGCTAAACCAAACTAACAAACAGAAAGTTGATCAAGAAAGAATCCTAAGAGAAACAGGGAGCCAAGATGCTTTCTGGAGGATGGGTGGAGGGAAGGGACCATACATGCAATGTCACTTAGCTAAGAGGTAATGGGATTATTAACAGAAACGATGACAGTGTTTAGTGATTCTCCCAGATCCAGCCCTGCCTAACTAGAGTTAGCTCATGTTAAGATTAGATGAATAATATGGGATATTTCATGAATTTTATGCTTCTTTGCCTTTATCTTGTCTGGAAGTGGGGGGCAGGGCAGAGAGAGGGAGGTGGCCCAAACAATGTACACACATGTGAATAAATGTAAAAATGATAAAATAAAAAACAAAGATGCTAAGTTGTTAAATCAAACACCATACCCATTACTTCAGTTACAAAAGAAGAATCTACAGAGCAGGCACCAATAAGCTGTAGAATGACTACAACTGAGATTTCAGGATAACAGAAATTCAAAATATCAAAACATTCTATAACACAGATAGGTGCCTCCTGAGGCAACTAATTTTTATTATTTACTATTATTAGTAGTAGTAGTAGTAGCAGCAGTAGTAATGGAGATTGAACCCAGGGATCCACACGTGCTAAGCACATGCTCTACCACTGAGCTACATCAGTGGTGGGAAGAATCCTCTCTGTCCAATGTGGTGGAGGCATCAGAAATGAAACCTTAAGCTTTTGTGATTCTAAGATAGTAAGTCTTTAAACTTAAGGATTTTCAAATAATTTTCCATTATCCAGATATCTTAAGGTAGATGAACCAGAGTTGATGCAACATTTTTTCTAGGTGCCATTCCAGGTCATTTCTGGGAATGTACCAGTGGCAATGGAGCTTGAAAGATGGGGAGGGGGTGATGGAATAGGTGTCTCCAACCTTTCTCGACATCTGGGTGGGCAGAGCACACGCTTCATTTCTTCTGATTGCCAGGGGTCACTGTGTACAGGCAGGGTTCATCTGCCTGGAATTGAAACCAAATTGACTATTATTTATATAGTTCGAGGTAGGAGTACATAGTTTTGTGCCATAGGGGAAAATTGCTCAGAGATGGTGTGTGGAAAATCTTTCCACTAAGACTCCTCATCTGTGTCTTGAAAGTACAGTACAATAGAGAACAAAGACAACAAAAAGATGACATCTAGTAGATAGGAAGTCACAGTAAGTAGAACATTTCACTGAAGAGGTGTAGCTGGAAGCACTGATTTTGCAAAATGAGAAGACAATATGAATTGTCATGTTGCTTTAGGACAAAAAGAGGCACTTGGAAGAAGCTCTGTCTCACTTCCTGAGGGTGAACCGACCAGCCAGGAGAGAAGATAGAAGAAACAGATAGGTAGGAAGAGAAAAGAGACTAAATTGCATACGGGTCTTGACTTTGAACAACTATGCTTAGTTTTCTTTTGTCATTGAATACAAATGTAGATTATTGAACAAGTCCTTAAGCATTGAGTCAGGACCAGAATAATTTGTCACATACTTTACCGGAGTGACTTCATCCTCATTTTCACTGCAATATCTTTGGCGGGGCTCTTGGTGAAGGAGTTTGACTGTTCTCACTGTGATTCATTAGCAGAACCAGTAACAAGAGGTGGGGCAATAATGCCTACTATGCTATACAAAAGCTGTGTGTTTTTATAATTGCTCATAATTTCTCACACAACAAGCCTGTTACACAAAGCTGCTCAGAATTTGTGTGTAATTCCTCCTTGGTTTTCAATGCAGGTCAACCCATGGGTCTTAAAAGATTGACTTTGGCCCTTTAAAAACATTCTCTGAGTTGAAGTGCGTAATTAATCACAGCAACAGATGCAAAATATATTGTTTCCTTGCTGAGAATAGCATGTTTTCTTTGCTTATGAATTGATCCCTTTAACACACCTCATGGGAATATATTTTTCCCTTCTAATGCAAACTGGCTTTAAACTACAGATGTGCTAATCTATCTGAAAGAAGTTCTAGGGATCATTGATTTGTGGAATGAATAGGTATTCATCTATTTTAGACAGAAAAGTGAAAGAAGACACAATTAATTAAATCATCCTGCAGTTATTTTTCAAAATCAGAATATAAACAGTGACAGGAAAACTCCCAAGGCTTCAGGTTTTGGGTTTGGTTTAGATACACATCTGAACTCTTATAGAGTTTATTTCAGAAGGAATAAAAACATATTATGCATTGGGGAAGGTACATACAATACCTTGTAAGGGGTTTATCATGGTCAGCCTTCAGCTCAAGGCACATATGTACTGGTGTGTATCTTTTTCAGTGTGGTTGTGTGATCTCTATTTAACTACAAGAGTCTTTAGAAAGTCACTGTGTCACACCCAACTCTGTTCTACTCAGTACTTTGCTCAATACTTGCTAGTGCATGCAGTCATCCATACCAACAGCTCCAATAAAACATTTACTCATTATTCACTTGTTACCAAACATTAACTGAGCATCTACTGATTATCACCCCCAGGCTCAGAGAGCCCACAATAATTTGGAACCGATCATCACTATTAACGATAAGTAAGTGATTCTTTCGAATGCCAGTCTTCTGGATTATAAGCCAGTGAGCTCTAGAGAAGAAACACTCCCATAAATATATTTTCTGAACTATGTCCCAAATCCTTGCTAGATGTAGGCAGGATATAAATGTAATGCAAAGGAGTTTATTAGAGCTGTCCATGAAATATTCAATTCAACAAAAATATATGAGCATCTGCATGCCAATTAGAGCCCTCAAAGAAAGCACCCAGAAAGATCCTTCATTCTAGTGTATGATATGACTTCCATTCTTTGAGCCTTCTTTTACCGTAAGGGCCTCATTTTACCCTTTGCCTTCTATACTGGGATTTGTCAGTGCCCTTCAGGTCCATGGAAAGTCTCGTTTTCTCTAATCTCTGGGCCTTCACATACACTCTTGTTTTGGGCTGAAACCACCTCCACTACCCTATTGCCCTGCTACTTACTATCTACCCTTCAGGCTTCCACTTAAACTTCACTCTCTTTCTCTGAATTTTCCTTATTTTTAGGTGTGAGGGTCACATATGGAGGCCAGAAGAGCCCATGACTATGCTAGCTTAATAGTTGACTCCTATGAATTTTGGTTCACATTCTCTCTTCTCTGATACATTTTCAGCTCTTAACAGGCAAGACTTATATCCCAAGCAAATGGCTTGGGGACTAGTATTTAGCATGCATTTACTAAATATTTGTTGAAATAACTCATGAATAGAAAATTATGTACCTATTCCAAACTTTCAGTGGTAATATTATATAAGAAAACACTTAATATTACAAATATAGTAAACACATTTGAAAGTTTGTTTTATTCAGAAAATGACCTTTGGGTCATTGTTCTGAATGGAAATATCATATTACTACAGTCAGTGCAATAGTTAAAGAAATTTCTGCTTCATTAAGTGAAAATGAAACTTTTCTATACTATATTTTATTCATTAATTAAAAAATATAAAATACAAAGTTTTGCCAATATCTTAACTCTTTTAATGTTATCACATTGAATAAGAAGAAAAATATTGTCTTTTGGTTAGTAGAAAAAATGTAGTTATTTTTGTTACTACTTTCAGAAAACAGTTTGTAGGTAATTTACATTGGATGAGAGCCTTTCTTCATTTTAAATGCTTGGTGCTTCTATTTTCCTCTTTTCTAAGATGGGAATAATAAAATGTATTTCAGAAGATGAAGTTAACAAATTTTCTTTATTAAATACTTTAAGTTTAGATATTATCCCAGATTTTTGAAATGTATCTGATATATGCCCAATAATTCAAAACTACTTATAGAAATTTGAAAATTCTAAAACATAACACACAAGTGTCAAAGTAATTTTCTTTTTACCAGCTTCAGTTGCAACTTATATCCTGGTCCTTGCTGCAGGTGTTTAACCACACCGTGACCCTGGGTTCTGGTGAGACTGAGTCTATCACTAAATAATCATTTGCATTCCTACAAGACACAATTAGATGATGTATACATTTGTGGAAAATTCAGAGTATTTAAGGAGAGCAAAATAATATGAACAGCAAGTGGTATTTTTTTCTAGTACATAGGAACCTCATTCAAATATTCCATGGGTTTGTTTTCAGAAAGATAAAGTATTTTGGAAAGCACTGTATTACATTGTAAAAACACAAGGGGTCTTAAGACTTCTCTGTACAAATATTGACTGTGCTAGTGTGATTTTGGAAAAAAATATTTATTTTCTCTGACTTATATCCATCTATATATACATAAGAAAATAGTAAGATATTCTTTGCTCTGTTTTTTTTATTATTGTAATACTTGGGGTACATTCTGACATTTACAAAAGTTCTTATACATATGCTAGTTATATTCAACCCCTCCATCATTCTCCTTTGTCCCACTCTCCCCATTCCTAGAACAGTTTCAACAGGTCTCATTTTTCCATTTTCATATATTAGTACATAATATTTCCTTCATATTCACCCTCCTAAACACTTTCCTTATGCCCTCCCTCCACCTACTAGTGTCAATCCCTAGACAGGATCTGTTTTGTCTTCCTATTTTTTTTCTTTTTTTAAAATGACAGTTTTGTTTGTTTAAGATAACTGTTCAGGTGTTTCATCATGACATTTCCATGTATATATGTATTATAACCCAAATTGCTTCATCCCCTCTATTTTTCTCCTTTCTACCTTAGTCTCCTTCTTTGGTGATTTCAATAGGTTTAAAAATTCTATATTCATTCTTGTATAGGAAGTACATCAACCATATTCATCTTCTTAGCTTCCTTCTTTTAATCTCCCTCTCCATAAGTGACCATAAGACATTCTTTAAGAATCATTGTCTATGGTACTACTGTTATTATTATGGATACCAGTACAGTCCCAAAACACAAAGTATTTCCACTCTTAGTGTGTTTGTGGTGTTAATAATATGTCAAGAATGAGGATGTCAAAGAGTACAAGGAAATCCAATTGAATAGTCAAACCTAGTCACCCTTAGGTTTCAGAGGGTAAGTAGCTATTTATAAAATACAGCTCTCAAAATATCCCTAAGCAAGCAATCATGGCTCCAAATGGGATCTTAAAAAATTTATTTTTTCCCACATTTTACATACTTTTTTTCTACATTCAGAGAATCAAACATAAGAAAAAACTAAGAACAGAAGGAAGAAGAAAACTGGAGATAATGGAGATGTGTTTACCTTTATCATTACAGCAATATGTGCTCATGATAACTTGTAAAAAAATTCAAAGGTATATAAAGAAAATAATAACTACCACCATCTGCCCCATGTACATGCCATGTCTTTTCAGTTCACCCAAGATAAGCATTGCTATTAAGTATATTATTTTCTATTTACAAAGGTATATTCATCTATAAATGCTTGTTGTCATTTTCATTACAAACATGGGAGTACTTATACAAATATATCTATATCTATTACTTTGAAACTTTTTTTCTTTCTTAAAACTCTTATTGATTTCTGCCCATGTCAGGAAATATAGATCTAATTTGCAATAACTGCATAATATTTCACAGTATAGATTTACTACAACTTGAGTTTTGAACACCTCTCTATTAAGCAAACACTTGTTTCCAGGTTTCACATTGTTCTTAGGAACATTGAAAGGGTAAAAAGAGATTATTATGAAACCTTGATACCTACAAATTCAAAAAGTCAAATGTCAAAAAGTCATTCTGCCCATGCATATGGAATAGCTCTCCATTTATTTAGATCTTCTTTGATTTCCTTCATCAGAGCTTTTTAGTTTTCCTCATGAAGATCTTGTAAATATTTTGTTAGACTTAGGTACTTCACTTTATTTATGCTAATTTAAACAACATCCTGTTTTAACTTAAAAATTCCAACTTTTAATTGTTGTCAGATATGAAAGCAATGACTTTTCCATTTGAAACTTGCATCTACAATCTCACAATCATTGCTTATTAGTTCCAGGAGGGTTTTTTTTTTGTTTGGGGTTTTCTACATAGATAATCACATGATCTGCAAACATAGACAGTTTTATGCCTCCCTTCCAAATCCAAATACCTTTCATTTCTTTTTGATTTTAATGAATGAATTAATTCGAGGCAGGTCTTGCTATTTGATATAAACTCATTATCTTCATACCTCTGCCTCCCAATGTCTAGGGTTATAGGCATACACCACCAACTTTGGCACATATTTCCTTTTAATGTTGTATTGCATGAGCCTAAGACTTATACTTACATTAAATTGGTGAATAGGCATGGGGAGATTGTGTGTTTTTGCTCAGTTCCTAATTTTAGGAGACATGCAGATATTTTCTCAACATGAAGTACCACAACCACAGCTATTTCAAAAGATGTTTTTGATGAGGCTGAAGAGGTTTCCTTCTATTCTTAGTTTTCTGAATATTTTTATTAATAGTTTGGATCCACTCAAATACTTAGTTGTGATGAATTACATTAATGAATTTTCAAATGTTGAATTAACCTTGCGTCCCAGAAGTAAATCTTTGTGTTACTGTATAATTCCTTTTATACATTGTTGAAATCAACTTCCTAAATTAGGATTTTGTACCTATGTTCACAATTTCCTTGTCCTGTTTGATATTAGCATAATGCTAGCCTCGTAGAATGACTTATTCCCTTGCTTCTATTTCCTGAAAGAACTTGTAGAGAGTTAATACAATGTCTTTCTTAAGTGTTTGGTAGAATTCACCAGTAACACATTTGGACTTGGAAATTTCTGTTTTGGAAAGTTATTAACTACAGATTCAATGCCTTCAATAGATACATCCCTACAAATGATCTATATCTTATTTTCTTGTATGATGTTTGGCAAATTTTGTCTTTCAAGAAATTGGCTAGAGTCATTGAAGGTGTTAAATTTATTGGTAGATAGTTATTCATAGTATCCCTTTATTTGTTTTAATATTGCCATGCTATCAGTAATTATGGTCCCTATTTCACTTCTAACTTTAGTAATTTGCATCATATCTCTTTTCTTCTTAGTTAACCTGCTTTTAACGTTACTATCTTTATAAACCAGCTCTGGTTTCATTGTTTTTTCTCTATGAGTTTGCTGTTTACAATTTCATTGGCATCTGCTTTAATTTTTATTGTTTTCTTCTGCTTTTTAAAATTTAATTTGTTGTTCTTTTCCTGGTTTTCAAAGGTTCAACCTCATACTATTTTATTTCTTAAATGTAAATAAAACTATAAAACTCAGGCTGGAGATGTGGCTTAAACAGTAGTGTCTGATTCAGAGTGTGAAGTTCTGAGTTCAAACCTCAGAATCGCCAAAACAAACAAACAAAGAAAAAAAACAACTATAAAACTCAAAGAAGAAATCAATAGGATAAGACTTCATGACCTTGAACTTGGCAAAAGGTTCTTAGATATTACATTAAAATCACAAGCAATAAGAAAAATATAGGCAAACTGGACTTTATCAGAATTTTAAAAAATGTGTTGTGAAGAACCTCATCCAAAAGTAAAAATAAAGCTCACAAAATTAGAGAAAACATTTGCAAATCATAGGCTGGTGAGGAGAAAGGAAGTGATTACAATGTATGATCCTTTTTATCAGCTGTTGAATTCAGTTCACTGCTTTGTGTTGAAGATTGTGGATTTACATAAATATATTGGCCCCTGTTTTTCCTTGTCTTACAGAATTCTTGTCAGACCCTCACATCAGGGTAATGCTGACCTTATAAAATGAGTTTTGAAGTTGTCCCTCCTCTTTGGTTTTTGAAGGAGTTTGAGAAAGATTGACTTTAATTCTTTACATGTTTGGGAGAAATCACAAGTGAAACCACCTGATCTTGGGCTTCCCTTGTTGGGAGGGTGTTTCTTACTAACTCAGTCTCCTTATGCATAATTGCTCTGCTCTATAAACTTAACCAAGGAAGTGAAAGACTTGTACACTTAAAATTGTAAATATCCACAAAAATATTAAAGACATAAGTAAATAGAAAGACATTGACTGAAGGGTTTATTATTATTAAAAATGTCCATACACCTAAAATGGTCTACAGATTCAATACTCGTCTTATCAAGAGCCAATGGCATATTTTCGTAAAACCCATGGGTAAGCATGAAGACCCAGAACGGCCAAAGTAATCTTGAAAAAGAACAAAGCTAGAGGAATCACATGTCCTGATTTCAAAGTATATTCCAAATCTATAGTATTGTTGGTCTTAGCAATGCTGTCTTGGATTTGATACCAACAGCAGAAAAGAAGTAAAAATAGACAAGTGAGACTACATCAAACTAAAATCTTTGTATAGCAAAGGAAATTATGAACAGGCAGAAAATATAATAAATAGAATGGAAGAAAATATTTGCAAACAAGACATCTCACAAGTGGTTAATATCCAAAGTATATAAGAAAGCATATAAAAACTCATAACTCAATAGCCAATAGCCAAACATTTGATTAAAAATGGACATATGACACTAATAGACAATTATTTGACAACAATATACAAATAGTAATCGGAATAAATAGAACATGCTCAATGTCACCAGTCATCAGGGAAATTTATATCAAAACTATGATGAGCTATTGCCTCACATCTGATAGGGCAAGTTGAATAGGAAGAACTCTAAAATATGTTACCACAACTGTGGAAAAATTATAACCTTTTATACTATGGGTGGAAATGTAAAACAATTCATTCACTGTGGAAAACAGTATGGAGGTTCCTCAAAAATTAATAGAACACTATGTCCTCATCCAGTTATGCCCCTTCTGGATATATATCCAGTGTAATTGAAATCAGTGTCTTGAGGTATCTGTCGTCCCATGTATTGTTCACAAAAGCCAGGATACAAAATCAGTCTGAATGTCCATGAGTTAATAAATGTATAAATAAAATATGGTATAGACATACAATGGAATTTTATTCACCCTTACAAGAGAAGTAAATCCTACAATTTGCAACAACACAGATGAACTTGGAGGATATTATATTAACATAAATTGTCTAGTTGCATAGAAATACATGGTGTGTGATTAAGGTTACACAAGGGGTCTAAAATAGTTAAGCACAGAGCAGCAGAAGATAGAATATGATAGTTATGACCTAGGGAGTGAAACTGACAGGGAGTTGGTGCTAAAAGGTTATAAAGGTTTAACTGTAAGGAGCATCAATTCTAAAGATCTGTGATACTACATTGTGCTTATTGTAAACAATACAGTATCATATACATTAAAATTTTCCATAAGGAAAATCCTTATATTAAGTCCTGTTGCCAAAAAATAAGAAAGAAGACAGAACACACACACACACGCGCACAAACACACCCATACACACACACATGCATACACACACACACACACCCATACACACACACACACACCCATACACACACATACACACACACCCATACACACACACATACATACACACACACATACACAGGTTCACACACACACACACTCACACATGTGCGCATACAAAGGGACATGAAGAATTTTGGAGTAGATGAAGGCCCATCACCTTGTTGTGCCAACAGCATCACAGGTGCGTGCATATGTTCAAACTCACCAGATTGCATACATTATTTATTTTAAGTGTTTCTTTCTTTCTCTCATTTTATCATTTTTACATTTACTTACATGTGTATACATTACTTGGGCCACTTGCCCCACCCCCGCTTCTGCCATCTTCTCCGATTTTGTTGGAGAGAAAACATAAGAGATGATAAGAAAGATAGAGCGTTCTTGCTAGTTTGTGATAAAGATAGCTATACAGAGATATCCTAGTGTTGCTTCCATACACTTGTGTATTACAGTCAACATTGGTTCATCTCTAACAGACCTCTTCGCTACTTTCTGGTCCCCTTCCCATAGTGGTCTCTGCCAGTTTAAGATTGCTTTATTCACTCCTCTACAGGGAGCACATCAACCACATTCGAGTTTTTGGTTTTCTTCACTTTCCCTATTCCTCCCGTGCACATTCTCCCCTGACATATGTCCAATACTATTACTGCATTTGTTTGAGGTCTATAATCTGCATATGAGGTAGAACATGTGATTTTTGGCCTTCTGAGCCTGGCTAACTATGCTTAAGAGGATGGTCTCCAGTTCCATCATTTACCTGCAAATGACAAAATTTCATTCTTCTTTGTGGCTGAGTAAAATTCCATTGTGTATAAATACCACATTCTCTTAATCCATTCGTCAGTGGTGGGGCATCTTGGCTGTTTCCATTGCTTGGCTATTGTGAATAGTGCTGCAATAAACATGGGTGTGCAGGTGCCTTTGCAATAATTTGAGTTGCATTCTTTCTAGTATATCCCTAGGAGTGGTATTGTGGATTATATGGCAGATCTTAAGAAGGTTTCATATTGTTTTCCAAAGTGGTTTTATTAGTTTATATTACCACCAGCAGTGTATGAGCACTCATTTTTTCCAACATCCTTGTCAACATTTGTAATTGGTGGTGTTCTTGATGATGGCTATTCTAACAGGAGTGAGGTGAAATCTTAGTGTGGTTTTGATTTGCATTTCCTTTATGGCTAGGGACAGTGAGCATTTTTCCATGTGTTTTTGGCCATTTAGACTTCTTCCTTTGAAAAAGTTCTGTTTTGTCCAGTTGCCCACTTCTTTATTGGCTCGTTTCTTTTTGGGGAGTTTCGTTCTTTGAGTTCCCTGTATATTCTGGTTATCAGTCCTTTGCTGTATAGCTAGCAAATATTTTCTCCCACTCTGTGAGTGGTCTCCTCAATTTAGAAAGCATTTCTTTTGTTGTGCAGAAGCTTTTTAATTTCATGTAGTCCCATTTGTCCATCCTTTCTCTTAGTTGCTGGACTGCTAGAGTTCTACCGAGGAATTCTACTGAGGTACATGCATATATTCAAACTCATCAATTTGTATACATTATTTATTTTGTGTGTTTTTTTTAATAGAATGGTTGTGCCTCACTAAAATTGTTAAAAAAGATTCCCTTATTTCCCAATTTCCTGGGAGTTCTAAAAATCAGGAGTGAATGCTAGATTTTGTCAGTTTTTTTTTTTTCTGTATCAATTGAGATGTTTCTATAATGAAAAATATTAAGTTTTTCAAGTCCTGATTTAGCATGCCTAAGAGAAACTCCACATTTTTATGACATACTACTTTTAAAAATTGTGTTTCTGCATTCAGTTAGCTAATGTTTTTCTTGAGGATTTTTGTGTCTGTATTCATGAGCAATATCTTCCTGTTCTTTTCTTGTAAAGTCATTATCTGCTTTTGGTAATAGAGTAATATTAACTTCATAAAATGAGATGAGAAGCACTCCCTCCTATTTTCTGGAACACATCTTGCAGAACTACTTCTATTTTTTTTCTTTAAATCTATAATTCACAAGAGTAAAGTTCTGGGAATGTAATTCCCTTTGTGAAAAAGTTTCAACTATGGATTCAATTTTTTAAATAATTAAATTATTTTGTCATCTATTCTTTTCTTTGGTAAGGTTTTATAGTTTCTGTCCTTCAAGAATTAGTGTTTTAGCACATCTATATATGAATATAATATAATGTACTATACTGTAAGCTATTGTATATTGGGGATCAAGATGATAAAGAAAGAGTAAGTAATGAGGGAGTTAATTTGAGTAGATCACGATATGTATAGGCCTGAAGTATCAAGAAAAAAGCCCCTTGGCCATCAATATACACTTCAAAAACTGAAGGGCAATAGGTTAAAATAGGTCCTTTCTGGGGAAGAATACGAGTGGGAGGGTGTAAGCATAAGAAAAGGGCCAATAAGGGTAAGTATGGTGGATGTATTTTGTGTTCATATATGAAAACAGAAGAATGAAACCTGATGAAAGTCTTCTAAGAAGGGAAGGGAGGTTGGAAGAGGGAGATGATGGAGGGGTTAAATCTAGCTAAGATATATTGTAAGCACATGTGTAAATATCACAATGTACAACTACCATATGGTAATACAAATTTTAAAATAAATGAAAATAAAAAAGAATTAGTGTTTTTAGACAAAGTTTGGTATAGGAATTTATAGAAATAAACCTCTTTATGGGACTAAACCTATTTATATCATCTTTTTAATCTTTCTAGTGTCTGTGGGTTCTACAGTAATGTCCGTTTTTCAATCCTGATATGGTAAATTACATCTCACTTTTTATTCAGTCTGCCTGGAGGCTTATTAATTTTATCAGTTATTTACCATTTTTATCCCATGTTTTTCTATTTTTAAATTTATTCATATTTCTTTATCTTTCTTGCTTCAGGTTTAGATTGCTTTTTAGCTTTTGTTCCTTCTATTTCTAGTTTCTAAGTGGAATCTTCCCTTTATTTTTGCTTTCTTTCTATTCCATTGTAAACATACAATGATGTGTGTTTCACAGTAAGCATTCCTGTGGCTACACACATACATTGACTACATTTTATTTTCACTTTTATTCAATCCAAATATTTTTCAATTACCTTTGAGACTTTCTATGTGATTCATATGTTATGTAGTTTGCATTGTTTAATTCCAAATATTTGGAGATTATCAACCTATTCTTGTATTATTTTGTTACCATCTATTTTGGCCAATGAACACACTTTGTATGATTTCTAAACTTGGGTGGTAAGGGGGTGGTGGGAGGAGGGGGGAGAAATGACCCAAACATTGTATGCACATATGAATAATAAAAAATAATAAATAAATAAATAAATAAAAGTTTGCAGAAACAAAAAAAAAAAAAAGATTTTTGTTTTGGCCCAGAATATGTTCTTGAGTTAATGAATGTTTTATTCATATTTGAAAATTAAGTGTAATCTGATGTAGTGAGATAGAAAAAACAATTGACTGTCAAACAGATACATTTAGTTATCAGGAAATTCAGTTCTTCTGTATTATTATTTTCTCTCTACTCATTCTACCAATTACTGAACCTGTCAGTTAGTAATACATACAGGAACAAGCTCCAAACATAATTTTGCACTTCTCTATTTCTGTTTTGTTCTATGATTTCATAATTTACTTCAGCACTAAGCTAAGTGCATTCAAATTTAGAATTATTATATTCTTGGAAAATTTTGTTATCATTATATAATATTCCTATTTACATAAGAAATATTTCTTGTTATGAGCTCTACTTTGTAAAATATTAATACAGCTACTGCCAATTTCATCATCACTATGTAAACACAAGCCATACTTTTTCTAGTGAAGGTAAGTCACACTATGTATCAGTTGCTCATGTCTATACAAGATCTTTTGAGTTCTTTTATCTAATTTCACTGACATAGTCCATACTTTCCTACATCTTCTGTCAGTAGGTTTTTAAGGTTTCCTAGTAAATAATTCTACAACTCCTTTTTATAAAGAAACCACAGTCTTAAAAAGCTTATGGTCAGAAAAAAACTCTAAAATCAGAATCCTTCACACCTCAAGCCAAAATCATTCAATTGTAAAATACCTCTCTCCCTTCAAAGTTGAGATAATCTGTTTACTTTCACCTGAACAAAAAGACCTCTGCAGAGAAAATGTCACTTTTTTTGTGCAAAACTTTTATTCCCACGTTATCCTAAAAGTTTAGGGAAAAATAGTTGTACGTTGGTCCTTAATTCTTTTGCCAAAATTTAATTGTCAAAATTAGATTTTCATTTTGATATAACTATTCAGGAACCAGAGTCATAATATGCACTTTTAAAAACAAATATGCAACTTCATAACTTATATCTAATATGTAACTTTATTTGTGATATACTGTACAAAAAAGCCTTTTAAATACTTGTTCTATATTTAGATGTGAACTATGTACTTTGGCTGGATCACATGGCTTATCAAAGCAAATATAAATTTTATGGGACTTTTTTGGGAAATGGTCAGTGCATTAGTTAATGATTAGTTAAAATGAGTTCACAGAAGGAAGATCCTAGTCCAACTTGTCCAGTGCCCTAATAAGAAGACAGATATACAAATGCCGGAATATGTAGGAAGATTTCCACGTGAAGCTACAAATTGGAGCTACGTAGCTACAAGCCAAGAGCTGTTAAAGATTGTCAGCAAACCATCATAAGATAGGATGAGGTATGGAAGGATTTCCTTGCAGATTTCATGGAGAATACGCCTATGATGACACCTTAATTTTAGATTTCTGTTTTCTAGAACTCTGAAACAAATGTCTGTTGTTTGTTGTTTTAAGTGAATAAGAATGGCGTATCTAGGAACGTACTTTATGACTGTTCTTTTATTTACAGTGGGTGAAATGATGTGGAGTTGGTTAAGAAATGGATTATTGTGGTCACCAACAATCAGGTCTCTGATTAGGTCACACCAGTAAGTTCAAATCATCTATAATACTACACATGGGGATTATGATTAAGGATTTAAGCCAGGAGACTAGAATAATTGTATTCTAACTACCATTTGGTTTGCTGGAACCAGAAAGGGACTTTCTACATTTATAAAGGGAGAAACAGGTACAGGCAGTACTCACTTTATACTGCAGGCTGAACTGTAAAAATGACCACGCAAAGCAATCTTCATACAATCAATGGATAAAATTACGACTGTGTTGCAACCTTTGAACATTTTTGTCAGAACATTAAAAAGTTTTTTGCTGCCCATTAAAGACACACAGGGAAATTAAAAACAGAAAAAATTAATACTTATTACCTTGCAATTTAAAACATTGGAAAGATTATTAAAGTGTTTTATTTCTTCATATCAAGATTAGTTTTTGAACAGTACTTTCTTTCTTGCTGCATAACTTAAAGTATGGAGTGAACATTTTTTATATGACTTGGCAAATTACTATATACCTTTATATACCTTTCTTGGTATGGATCACCTTCCAAAATTGTATCCTTTTCATTTTCAATGTCATGAAATATTTTGAGACTTCCTTTAGTGTGAACTTTTTGTCAAAATCACTTCCACTAGAGTGTGGTTGTCTTTTGTGTTATGACCACGTCATGTATGTGGATAGATTCACAGTCATCAATTTTCTCTGGCTTCATATCTAAGATCTCCAAATGGTGGCAGTCTCATTTTTTTCACACCCAGTTTCTTCTCTAACTCCATTTGAATTTGATTTAAATTTCATTTCCAATTTTATCACTTTTCCATTTGTTTGCTACACTTTTATCTTAGTGGAACAATTCTGTTTCAATTATTCAGTTTTGCAAAATTCCAAATGCTATGAATTGAATATTTGTGTCTTCCAAAATCCATACGTTGAAGACTACATTCTCAACTTAATGATAATTGAGATGATGACTTTGGGAAGTAATGAGGTCCTAAGAATGGGGCCTCATGAATGGGAATTGTGCCCCTATAAGAAGACACACAAAGATATGATCATCTTTTTTCTCTGCTGTGTGAGGATATAACAAGAAAGTGGCTGTCTACAAATGAGGACATGAGCCCTCACCAAGCATGAGATCTATCTACATCTTAATTCTTACCAGACTTTAGAACTTTGAGAAATAAATTTCTGTGGTAAATCATAGCTGCCCAGCCTATGGCATTCTGTTCTAGTAGCTCAAACCAAGAGAGACACTTACTAATCTCAATGAGGAAAAGCAATTGCCTGCTTCGCTGTCTGCAGGTAAACTGACAAACTATACAAGGTAACAATCACCAGCAGATTCAGGTTTTGAAGAAATGATAAGATTGTTCCATGATCATGATGTGCATCTGTTATTTACATACTGATTTGTGGACTGGAGAACTAGTATGGATGGTCATCCTTTGTGCAATTATTCAGTCAATATACCATGCTAACTGAAATTTGAACTTTGTATGGGGTATTGCTATTTTTTTAACAAAATGGTAATTGAAGTTCTTGTACATTGGAACCATTAAAATGAAGATTGCTTGTGTATATCTAATTGTGCATTAGAGATTCAGAAGTATACAGTAAGGAATGAGGTGAGAAAAAGAAATAATTGTAGAAGACAGTGGTTCTCAGCACGGGGCATCAGAGCAGAAGTATTGGCATTATTTGAGAACTTGTTAGAAATGCAAATACAAAACCCCACCAGAGTGAAGGAATCAAAACTCTGGGAGTGGGACTGAGCTATTTGTGTTTTAATAAACTCTCCACTAAAATTGTGGATCCCATTTATACAGAAAATATGGAATTATATGGTAGAAAGTAAAGATGGAAAGGGGGTATACCTAATATTTTATAAGTGAGAGAAAAATCTGCAAAAGAAATTTGTTAATATTCTGTGATTCAGAATTACCTCTAGAGATGTTATGTGGATGGGTTCATACGAGTTTACAACAACTGGAAAAACGAACTGATGGGAAAGACCAGTGTAACCTCCTATGTTATTTAAACCATAGAAGATCCCAGTTAGCAGGGAACATTAACTAAAAAGCCAGAAAAGTCACACTGTCAATAATTGACTGAGCAAAAATTTTGCACAGTTCTTTTTACCTTAAATTTTCATGCTCTTTAACTTCTATCACACTGTTTATTCATGGTTTCAGGAAAGCACCAGACTATATTCAAGAACTTATTTATGGGTTTGAGTTCATATGTTGCCATTTAGTGTGTGTGTGTGTGTGTGTGTGTATCCGTGGAAATAAAAAAAATACTGTCTTCATATGGTTATTGGAAGGATGAAAGGAGATAATGTAGGTAAAATTCCCAGTCCAATGAATTATACTTGATCAGGATTCAATTCTGTTCCTTAATTCTCACATTGATTCCAAACTCTGCATTTCTTGTTAGTCATTTTATACTTATCTTACACCTATAAGCATTGTACTCTAATAACTAAGATGATAGAGATATTTGTTTTGTTTACTGATAAACACCAAGATCCTAGTTGGCCCAAATAGTACAGTAGGTACTTAATAAAATTGTTGTAATGAATGCCTCCTACCCCTATCATCTCAATCAAAATATTTAGAGTTGATCCCATTATTAGCTCATGGCACCTCTAAAGTGGTGGAAGTCTCTCTTAGTCCATTTGTGCTGCTATAACAAAATATTTAGGACTGGGTAGATTATGAAGAGGAGAAGTTATTTCTTCTTTGAAAGCTTTGAAGTCCACAGTCAAGGCACCAGCAGGTTTACTTATCAGATGACGGCTGCATCCTCTAAAGGGGAGGAATGCTGCATTCTTGCATGCCAGAGAATCTTAGTCCCATTCACAAGGGACGGAGCCCTCATAATCACTTCTTAAAGGCCCCACATCTTAATACTATCCTTTGGCCCTTAATTTTAACAACTGAATTAGGAAGGGAATACTGAAACTATAGTACTCTCTTTCAGCTACATGAAGTCAAATAATTAAGTTTTGAATAACGGAATATGAGTGGAAAATTATGCATACAAGCTCTGACAATGCCCCAACCCTCTACCTTTCACAGTGGCTGAAACACGAAACTTAATAAAGTGCCAGCCCACACTATGCAATTGAGGATAACCTCACTGTGTGGATGAACTACAAGAGAGAAGGACCCTTGGCACCTGATGACTTTTCAGAGTAAAAATTCATATCATTTTGGATTTTTATGTGTGAAGGAAAAAATTAATTTGCATGTTTAGGCTGTTTTAGATTTTGTGCAATGCACGCAAATTTATAATTAGAAATATACTTGGTTATGAGAAAGCATCATCAAAATTCCTTTCTTTGAAGAACCAACCTTTTCTCCCATTCTTTAAGTCTCAGTTCTAAGTTCTTATTTTCTATAACCCAGAGTATTTCCAAGGCACTGGAATGACTATTTGAGAAGGAGAATGGTGTTTTACAGAGCGCAGTAATCACTAAGTTTTGTCTCAATCCTGTTGGAAATTCTGGGATGAGCTCAATAAACATATTCCTTATGCAGGATGAAGGTGGCTACCTAATGATGAAGATCTCAGCATTACTCAACATATGGGATAAAGAAAGCACATTCAGGGAAAAATGTAAATCACATTCAAGAAGGAAACATAGGTTATAACTAAAAAAGTGCCAGGGTGAACATATGAAAAGGTCAGAAGTTGGGAGAATCAGTGCAAATCAGGTAGTGGAAAGGGAGCTAGATAGAGGAAAATGGTATAGGAATAACACTAAAAATTGCATGCCCTATGGTGCTCTCTGCATGGTGCTAAGTCTTGCAGGATTAGAAATTTTTCTTGCATGCATTTTAAATGCTTTGATTTGTACTTAATGACAGGGAACTTGTATATGCCACTCAGTAAAGATGGATTTGTCCAAGGCTCGGCTAAATCAATGCATATTCACTGAAATCTCTTGTCATTGTTCTGTCAGAGAAAGCTCTGCATCCATTCTGCCACATGGAGATCTGGCTAGTCTGTATCTGTGTTTGTAACCAGCTGGGACTTTTCCTGGCTTCATTATACCATTTATTTATCAGTAGACAGTTTTCCTGTAGTCTTTGTTTTCCTTGGTGGAAGTTATACTCCTTTTGTTTGTGTTATAATAGAGAGCAAGTCATTTCCTTTTCACCATTAACAATCCCATCAGTTATACACTGTGACTTATAATTTTGAGTGCCTTTCAGCACTTTTAGGACCAAGAAAAGATGACATTATTCTGAGCTACAACATTATAGGAGCAAGAAATTCCCTCAAGAAGTCACATAATCCAATACTCTGACTCCAATTGAACATCAGGTTTTGAAGAGACCGTTACTTGTAGATAAAATATTTCCTTTTGCTTTATATTCACATGACATTGATGAGGGTACATTTTCTATGAGCCTAAAGAAAGAGAAAATAGCTCACTGTAAGCCAAAGAATCTCACTTCTTCCTTCTACCAAGATTTGCAACCTGGCAAAGAAACCTATAAATTAGTAATCTCTGTAAGTCACCATTATGGCTATTTGTGATAGTTGAAGACCTAGGGTAGTGTGTATGTTTCTCACTTTCTGCATAAACATCACCACAAATTTAGCTTAAAACAATACACATTATTATTTCTCAGTTCCATGGGTTAGAGTTTTATGATTCACTGAATCTTCTACTTGGAGCCTTACTAATTTGAAGTCCAGGAGACAGGAAGGGCTGTGGCTTCATTCAATTCTCAAAGTGCTCTTCCAAGCTACTGATTGTTGGAAGTTTTCAGCTATAAAACTAAGACCCCCCCAATTTCTTGCTGTCACTTGGAAGCTGTTCTGATCTCTCTGAAAAGGCTTCTCCCATTGCTGATCATGTGATCACCTCCACAATATGGTAGATTACCTTTTCAAAGTCAAAAGAAGGTTTCTACTTCTGGTTCAATTCCTCCTCACCTCTTTTAAAGACATACTTATTTAGGTCAAGTCACCAAGGATAATCTCTGATTAATTCAAAGTCAGCTGAATAAAGACTGTAATTACATCTGCAAAATCCCTTCATTTTTGCCAAATCATAGGAATGATATTCCACTGTATTCACAGATGGCATAGGGCACATGAGAGAGTGGAAAGATTTTAGGGACCAGCTTAGAATTTGTCCTATCATAATTGCAGACGTGATTGTTAGCTTAAGATACTCTAAGTGAGGGAGTGGGGAATTTGAGCTGAACTTAGCTGGACAGTTCTTTGATCATCTCTGCTGGATTTGCTCACATAAGCTCAGTGAACTACTAGGTTTTCTTAAGAACTCTTGGTCTTAAACCACATTTTTGGTGCTTTGCTGGAGCCACAAAGTCAATGAGTCCTCCTTTCTTCAGAATCTTGAAGGCTATTTCAGGCTTCCCTACATAATGGGAAATGGAATTCAGAAGGAATGGGAAATACATGCCAATCACTGACTTGCATTTTGTTTGCTAGTGTCCTGTTGGTTGAGTGATATATACAAGCCAAGATTCAGGTGAAGAAATATGTTCTTAATGGCAAAAACCAGAAAATGTTGTAGGTATTTTTAAAATTTACCATACCATTAGAAATCTAAACTCAGTCAAACAAGGCATGAGGAAGGTCACTGGGCACAACAGTATATTAATATGAATGCAGGATCATATTCCTATTTGACAATACACATATCTACTTGACTTTTATAAAGTAGTTAATGATTTTATTATATATAATTATATTTATATTATTATATATATAAAACCCTTTCAGCTCATCTTTTACAATTAGAGCATGCCTTTAGAAGCTCTTATTTTCCTAGATTTCTCTATTTTTAATCTTTTTTCTGGTTTCTTTTAAAAGCAACTTTTCTCCTTAAAAATGCAATATAGAAAGATATGAATCACTACTACTCTATTACCTCATGAAAGATTTTGTAAGTACATGCACCCTTATGACCCTTTCTCATTTCAGCTTCATTAAAAACTAGGATGTACAATTAGACTATGTAATTTGACTCAATTATATTCAAAAATCAACCAGAATTGGACCTCATCTCTAAGGACACTAAAACCCTCAGCAGTCAAGAAAATGATAAATGACTCAGCAAATTTGATGGTAATGCAGTTAGCTCCTTCTTTCTGATAAAAAACCACGGAGGTAAATGAAAATCAAACAAAAGGAAAGTGAAGAGGGCAGAAAATATTTGCTACTTAGATTCATTTTGTTAATAAAAAGAAACTAAAGAAAAGAAAATCTCAAAGCTAGTCTCTAATGAACCAAAGACAGAGGAAATTGATGATTCAACCTAACATAATATTACTATATGTTATATATATATATTACTATATAGTATATATATATATGTTACTATATCAAAGTAATAATATCTACAGTAATAATAAGTATTTAAGACAAAAGCATGAACATGAAAGAGGATGAAGCAAAAGTGGGTGAAAAGAGGCTGGACAATATCTCTGCAGAAAAGCAAAAAAAAAAAAAAAAAAAAAGCTGCATGTGGTTAAGACATTTAAATATATTCCTCCTGGTTATATTTAGGTTTTAGAAGAACCATGTAAAGCAGGACACTATGTCAACTCAATTTCCCTTAAGACTACCAACAGAATTACATTTTAAAACATAGTCTTTTTGTATCACTTACCTGCCTTATGATAAAAATGAAATCATAGGTTAAAACCAAGCTCCTTAGTCTTTCAAACAATGTGGTCATAATTTAGTGGACACAAAAGTAATGTTCACAACTCTACCAAGTATGCCTACTGGGAGATATTTAATATGTCTGTGTTGTCACTTCAACCCCCCCCAACTAGAGGATTCATTATTATCGTCTGGGCCAATTTCCCAGGGAACAGTAAAGTTTGTTTTTTCTTTTATTTCCCCCTCTTTCTTTGTGCTCCAGAAATCATAGTTTATTACTTAGGTGGCACTTATTCCTCTGTAAAGCAAATATTTGTGTATTCATCTGTCTTCCTCATTTGATTGTGAATGATTCCAGGATAGGGACTATAGCTAACTCACTATAGCTGTAGCTGGAACTACAGCTGGAACTTAGCAAGTCCTCATTTTGAAGAAAGAATGAACAAATCAATTGACAAATCAGTGAAGTTTTTGGTGAGGTAGAAAGGAATCAGAGCCCAACTCTTCTAGCTTTAAAAGCACTATCTCATTATCAACAACCTATGGGCCCTTTTAGGAGTTGCCTTTCATTTTCCTGTCATTTTTTTTTTCTGGTTTTAAGAAAAAGCAGAATGATGCTGAACTATAACATCAGACAGGTATTGTCCCTAGAGACTCTCTAATCAGTATTTTGGGTCCCCATATTAACATGTCCCCTGATTTCACTGAAGTGGAGATTATCCATGCATCCAGCATTGCCTGGACGATATCTGACATGCTTATTGTCTTGGGATAATTATTATTTCTGCCCTTTTCACTGCCATATATATTCCTGTTTGGATGATGAATTACATACACATACCAAAAATGCATTTATTTCTCCTTAGATTTATGTTTCTAATCCGTGAGAAGTATTTAAGAGACATAGAGTAGTAAAAACCTGGGACCACAGATCAGGGAATTGGGAGATTCAGATTCTCAGTGGAGCACTATCACTGTGTAATATGTTTTGGAATTCTCTTAATACTTAATTTATTTCCATCCCATTTTATGGAAAATGAGATTGGAGTGGGAGGAGAATTAATATAATATTTAAGGTAAGAAAATTAAACCAAAATCATGATTGTCTAAGGCCAGGAGAAAGAAACATGTATATAGAAAGGACAAGCATAGATCATCCCTAGATGTTATTGTATTCATTACTCTTTTAATACTTTCCTCTTAGCAAACTTTTACAAGAGTTACAAGCAAATAAAATGTTGACTGGTTTGACTATCACATCCTTTTTCTCTAGTAGAGGTGCAAATATATAATAGTTACCTGGCTGGTCACAGAAGAGAGAGAGTAAAACTATAGAGGAGCAAAGTTATCCATAAGTTGAATAATGAGATCTGGAATTACCAAATGGATTTTAGGAAATATTGTATTCTTTAGCAGAAATAGAGAAGGAAAATTATGTATAAATATTATTGCAAAAGAGCCATAAGGGATTAGTGCTATGAAATCCATCAGAAGTATTAGATTTTCCAGAGATTAATGACTGGTCCAAAGTCACAGTGTAAAAAAATAAAATGCACAGCTTGAAGAGTACAGGTCTTCTGTCTCCTACACTTTTCACTGTGCCACATCTCACAAAAAACTACAATAATATGACTGCATTCATTTCTAGTGAGAAGAAAGGTTATGTAAACTCTACACCATCAACACAAATGTCACCAGCTTATGTAAAATCGAACATTGGTTTATAAGAGTTGCTTGCAATAACAAATGCCTACCTTTCAAGTAGCCCTTTGTCCTATCATCTCACCATTTATTATCTCTGCATGAATTCTATAAGGAGCCATAGTAACAATTAACCACTCTCATGCCCTTTCAGAGTTCATGCATGTCCTTTACCCTATTTATAGTGCTGGATGACCTGCTTCTCATCCTTCAAAACTGTCTGCTCCTTCCTTCTTTTGTATGTCAAGTCACCACTGCCTAACACCTTGTTCAAACTCAGAGAAGTTGGACGGTTTTATTTCCTGAAACATGGCTAGCAACTTTTACATGTTTCCATTGTCACATGTCACCATACATTTCTCAATTGTTAATAACATTAATTATGGCATCAAAAAGGTTTGAATTTGAACTCAGATATAAGCCATGTATCTGTAAACATCTAAAACAAGTTTTGTTACTCTTAAAGGCAAAAACAAAATTATTCAACAATAACAATAAAAATATTGGCAAATTCATAAGATTATTCTGAGAATCAAAAGAAATAATGCATGGAATAATTTACCTCCTTGCATAGAAGTCAAGGAAAACTAGCCATATGGATCCCTTTCTTACAAAGTGCAATAAAATGTTTCATTTTCAATTTCTAACTCTAGCACCTTCCATGGTGCCTGTCTAAAGTCTGAAGCATCTTTATTGTTCATGCCATTTTCTTCTTCTACAGTGCACCCAAAATCTAGAAGACAAGATCAGAAATTCTATGATTATCTTAAAGTTAACATCCAGAGAGACATGTATGAGTGTTTTCCTCATGGTTTGCTCTAGAGGAAATATGTCTGTTTAACACCTGGGCCTACCATCAAAGAGAGGTAGATCTCAATGTGTAGGGATGAGAGTACCACATACTAACCAATTTCCTGGAAGGAAAGAAATCTTTTCTTCTCTGGTCAGTGAGAGATTATCCCTATCTAACATCTTTTCTCCTTTCCTCTCATTTTATGCTTCCTTTGTTCTCTTTCATATGAAACTCTTTCCTCATTTTATTTGGATTTCTTGAGAGAAATTGGACCAAAGCCACTTATCATCCCAGAGTTAATTTTAAGTGACATTTCAAGTCTGTGAGCAGAAGGCCATGTCTGTTCTCCATAGCCAGCCTCCCTCCACAGGTCAGATCCTGACCTTGCTACCTCTTCCCATGGTGAAAGACTCCATACACATAAAGAGACAATGTGGCCTGTTGCCAGCATCACTACCTCCATCCTGGTTGTAAGATGAGAAAAATAAAAACTCAGGTAAGGAGTTTTAGAAAAAGAAAGCTCTGATGTGTGGATTACAAATAATAGGAGTACCTAAAGATACTGACAAAATAAACCTCTGGAATTCAGGAATATAACCAGTTCAATGTGGAGCTAACTAAAATTTTAATCTTATAAAGTTGCAACTTTAAGTTTTTTTCTATTTTTCTAAATCCTCAAGAACCACATTATAAACTTTCTAGAAGTGTGAACAAGTATGTTCACACTAAAAGAAAACACATTTAGAAAATGAGGTGCTGGGACTTGTTCTACCATTAAGATTTTAAGAATGATCCTTTGTCTCCTTAAGTCACAGTTTTTTCATCTTTGGTGTGAAATTTTAGCCTAGATAATATTTAATTAAAGTGCCCATACAAACTAAAATTAATAAATGCATTCTGAAATATTCATGTCCTTGGACAGAAGTCTTTCACATTTGGAACCATGCTGATTGAAGTGAAAACTAACAGTCTTTATACCTTCTAAAGTTCTTGCTAACATTAAAATTTAGTAATTCTATGTAATCATTTTAAATCACCAATTCCTCTAACCAAAGGATCACCAAAAGCTCAGTATGATGAATTCCAAGTTTCTAATAAGGAAATATTTCACTATTGAAAATGAAAGATCAGAATTATCTTCCAGAAAACTAATGAGTAAGTAACAACAAAGATAATACTCAGAGTTTACCTTACATGGACCACCATGGTGATCACGATTTCACAAAAATACTTCCTACTGACAGACATCATATTAACTCTGATATCAAACAAATCATTGCCAGGATTTTCATACAGAAGGTCAGCATCACGAGCTCCTTGCTGAGCAATCCTTGCAGGGGTGCAAAGTAGTTTTGTGGTTCTCATGATCCTTCTGGATATCAGCCAGGTTGTGGCCATGTGACTTGTGTCCTGAGGACAAACACCAGCACAAAGGATCAAGGCACAGTCATTGAACTACAACACCACACAACCAGGAAATGCTCTAAGCTGAAGGATTGTGGTACAGGCATATAATTGTCTAAGCTCTATCATGAGAAACTACCTTTTTAGTTTGATTGTTAAATATTTAATGCAATGCTTTTCAGGGACCTTGTGATGTGTAGTTGCATTTCAACAGAAATCTATAGGAATGGGCAGCTTCTTATTCATCAATTTTTATACAACAAAATTATTCTACTTGTACTATTTGCATTTGGAAATGTATTGCAGCCCTCCCTTTTTACCTGACTTTAGTAGGAATAATGTGAGAGTTTTAAGAATCTTACTGTCTTAGCTCATACAATTTTTTCTCTTCTTTTAAGATTATAGTCATTTTATATGGCTTTATAACCCTTCCATAAGCCCTCCCATGCTTCATTGTAAATCAGCTATGGAGAATTGTCATTCTTAGTATTGCATCTAGTTGGAAAGAAGAGTGAGAGGCACCAATTAAATAACTCCTGAAACTCAGCTCTGTGAGCACAGTGGAGAATATGGGCAAAGGCAGCTTGTGGCATTATTTTTCTACTATTGTTATATGACAGATGCATTAGCCTTCCTGAATCTCAGTAACATGAATTGAGAAAATCAGAATGAGCCTTCTGTATCCCTGACATCTATGGTTCATGTAAAAAGTAAATGGAAGTGATTTCTACTTTTTAAAACTTGTTGAGATAGCCTATCACTTGTCATAAGACTTAAAGAGTCTTCTCCAAATTTCTGAACTATTGAAAGGTAGGTAGGAAGATGAATGAAGATGAGGGTAAACACATTTTAAAAAATTTGTGTAACATTTGAACAATAATAATCATCATTTTTATTTGATTATAAATGTAATCTTTATTAAAAAAATTTGAAATTATAGGTTATAATAATAAGCCAAAATTGCAGATAACTACTAAAACAGAAATGAACACTGCTGAAATTTTGGAATGGAGTTCTCTAGTTTTCTTTCTATCCCATCACACACATGTAGTTATTTTTATCTTTAACAAAATCAATATGTCTTTTTATTGCTTTTCATCTGATTTCATCATCTAGATTTCACCTTGAATATGTTCTACACCATTAAAGATTTTTTTAGCAATGTGAATTCATAAGTCATAGATTATGTTATCAGTCTCCCTTTATTACAAATTTAGTTTGTCCCCAATTTTTACCACTACAAATAATACTGAAATAAACTTTCTTAAAAAAATTCTTGTGCAAATATCTTATTACTTTTTGATGTAAACTTCCAAAAGTGAAACAACTGCCACAACTGAGTTTTAGGACTTCAGTAAATGATATGTTGGAATATTCATAGAATATATGTAGTATTAGTGATGGAATAAAGGACTTCTAGAGGTGCAGAGCATTATAGAGACCATAGAAAAGATCTAATTCCCATCTCCAGACAGGAAAACCTATTCCAAAGTGTGTAAGTAATTTTCCCAGCAAGGATTGTTAGTCTATGAGAATAGAGCCATAATCTAAAAGCCAAGTCAATATCCTTATTTCTTTCTCTTTCCCTTTGATTGACTTCTGTTTTTATTATTGTGTTTTTATGCTTATTCAGGAAGTCTATATGAAATATAAGCATTGGCTCTGTCCCTTCAAGGAGAATCCAGTGGAGAAGCAGTCAGTATGCTGCAGATATCTGTGTACCAGCACAGGACCAAGACAGACCAGGTTTTAAACAGAGCTAGTGGAGTGAGACAGTCCTTTCCTCCCCTTGAAGCTATCTTATCAGTTGCAGCTCCTGATCCCCTGTGGATGTAGAGGAATTGTTAGCATAAACCTTCCCATAAACAATTCAGTCAGCTGAAGTGTCAAAATTAAGCTTCTTAATTTAGCACTTTGATTTAAAAAACCTTCTTCTCTTTCCATACCAAGTCAGGCATTTATAAAAGTTTTCACTTATCTGACAGTCTAGCTTCTTCCAATAACTTTCTTCCCACCCCTGCCTTTGGGAAGTACTTATTCAGTAGCCTGTATCCTGGAGCAGTGAAGAAAATCATCCTAGGGACAAAGGGCTTCAGGAATAGCCTAAAATAGAAGCACTCCAAATGAAGGAACCCAGATTTCATCATAAGGCTAGAACCATCCAGGGAAGTCACTAAAACTATCAACTCATGTTTATTGAATACCTGTTATGGTATGTCTGGCAGTGTCTCTGGGCCTGAAACAAGATGATTTAAATTGGAAATACACAAGTGCTGCCCACTCACAGATACTTGTAAATCAGAGTAAAGTGAAGTTTTAGCAAAATGAGACATTATTCTAATCTTTCAAAAATAACAGTATATTGGACAAATAAGTTCTGCATCTTTCATATTGTAGTCTTATAGGAGACAATTAATGCAACCATTCCAAGGCTTCACCATACCCAAATACCATTTCAATTACAAAGGAAAGAAGCACTACATGTATATTGAACATTTCAGTGTACTCTTGTCTTTAGAAGTCTAGGCAGTGCATCTAAAGCACCACTATTTTCAGAATGCATGGATTAACCATTTCACATCTACATGTAAATAAAATAAGTTTCTGTATGATAAGGTAAACCTGCTACCCCTGCCACTGTCACTCTTTGGATTCATTCGCAAGTCTGTCTTAATGGAAAAAAAATTGTCAGAGTGATTAAATTAATGAAAGTGAAGTTTAGAACTATAAAATTATATACCCTACCTATTGTTTATTTATCAATGGTAATCAATCAATCAATGATATCAATGAACTGTGAGGTTCACAATTGGCCAACTGTAGCAGGATGTACAAGAAAGGTCACAATGCAAGTCATATTAAGGGAACACACTGATGTAACATGGATCTAGAGAAATTCTTGGAATTGGGAGTTGAAAAAGGTGACTCAGCATTAAGTTCAGCCACTTCCTGTTTGGGGAACTTTTCTTTCTTTGCTCTGTGAAATGAGGGTGCTAAAAAAGAAGGTACACAGGCACTAGTGCTCTTGGTTTTATAGATTCCACTGTGCTTATAATTGGAAAAAGAAAGAAAGCAGAGATCCCATTCTCATATTTAGAAGTGAACAGTAGGACAACCACAAAGTGGGGAAGATAAATTTGATTAAAGATGTAATGCAACATTGAAGACAAAGTGGCTGTACTTCTGCCGATCACTGAGTGACAGGCTCCATGGGTGGCCCTGCTGGTCCCAAGAAGACAAACTATATTTGCAGTCAGCATGGAACAGACTGCAGGTCAGAAATGAGGCCCTTTAGCCACACTTGAATGATTGGATAGCAGCCTTGTCTGATGTGTCTGACTGTGCCGAGAATGGTGATGGGCATATGCTGGCCATGTCTCCCACCCTTTAAGATTCTAGACATTCAGGAAGAATGTTGGTAGCTCAAGGATTTAGAGGTTAGTTTTTGGATGTGCTCAGATTTTGTGTGGTAAAATTAAAATGCCTACTACTCGTCTGTTAAAACATAGCCCTGGTCCTACCTTTACTTCTGAGCTAGCAACTTAAAGCTTCTTTCTCAACCTTGACTCTGAAATTCTTCCGACACATTTTGATATCCTGGTTTGTACATTCAGCATTGATAATAGAGATGTTCTATTCACTTTAATATAAGTCTTATTGAAAGAAGCCCCTAATTATCTACTCTTAGTTAGAAATCTTTGTCTTTCTATGTCCACTGGCCAATACAAATTTATGTGCAGAAAATCTCTGTTTGGAATCTAACAGACATATTCTGTTTCCAAACCAGCACATACTCAAACTTAGAAAGGAAGAAAAAGAAAAATGAAAGTTATAGTAAAATATGAATTAATACAAATTTATAAATAGAAATGGATAAATGGAGGTGCAAATAATTTTCCAACATTATAGAATTGTTGATAAGAATAAGTATCATCATATCAACATCCCTTGAGTAAGAACTGATAAAATTACCAATTCCTGATAAGCCAGTTACTGCATGGTAACTCCAATTCTGAATCCAGACCTCAATAATTTATTTATGTCATTTGAAATTATAAAATCATAAAGTAGAACTTACGCCTGTATTTATGCAATGTTAAAAAATTCTAAAACTTTTACAGAAAATTCATACAAGTTTTACTTTGGGCCAGAAATATGTCACTTCTTATTAATTTTAGGGAAGTAGACTTTAAAGATGAAGAGCTATGATGTTCCTTAAAGAATATACTTTTTTCCCACTGGAATTGCATAATGAGAAGTTCCCATAATTAAAACTTCTCTGGCAGGTATCATAAAAAGCCATCTGCTACCTAAACCATGAACCAGGACCCTGAACAATTTCTTCCCTGGAGAGCTCCAAAGGACTGTACGAAGCACGGAAGAGAAAGTAGCCTAAGGATTAGAATGTAACAGGGTTCAAGATAATAAGAATGGGCATGAGAAAAAGAATTCTATAACAAAGCGTTCAGATCACACAAGTATAACTTAGCTAGTCATCTCACAGATGTGTTGCAATTTATTCAAGAGATTTGGAAAGAAAATGTGGCTGGATCACTACAAATCTATCACCACAGCTGGAAAACCAACTTCAAGTTCTCACCCAACAGAATGCACGTGTAATCATCACTCACATTTATCTCCCAGATACATATATACAAATACACCTAACAAAATGAACTATGTAGACTAATCTATATACCAGGTGTCAAAAGAATGATATAGAGAGTAGGGGAAGTATAGGAAAACAGCATTTGGGTAGGATGCTCTGTAAGCCAGACTATTTGTGTATAATTACATTTAAATTTCTCAAGAAGCAGTTAAAGCAAAAGTACTATTCTCACTTTGCCAATAAAGAAGCTGAAATTCAGAAAGATTAAATAATCTACCCTAGGCAATAAAATATAGAATGTGATGAGAATCAGAATTCAAACCAATATTTATCTGGCTTGAAGAAAAGAGAGATTCCTAGGAACTAGGATAATTAAGAAAACCTTCATGCAATTTGACAATGGTCTAGTGAAAGAAAGATTAGCAGTCATTTTAGAATACACATGGGATTAACTGTAGAAAATAACAGAGAAATAGATAGAAAGATGATAGATAGGTAGATAGATTAAATGATAGATAGGTAGATGATTGATAGACAGATAGGCACATAGATATTTCATAGATAAATAGAATGAAAAACATTAATTTCTATTAGAAATTAAGCCAGTAGTTAAATTTATACTACATAATAGGCCCCCACCCTGATTAGCTTTTTTTTTAAACTTGCTTTCTTTCTTACAAAAACGCAGGTTTAAAAATTAGTCATTTCTAGTACTTGTGTTAAAATAAGCCTGCAGGAGGTAGAGGACTCTAACATGACCACCATTATCCCTACCTCCTAGAATTCTTGTTTTCTTGTATTCTCTGTCCTATGAGTGTGGGTAAGGGCTGTGACTTGCTTTTAATATGGCAAGGGTATTGAGATGCACTCCCATAATCACACCACATAATTTAAGACTGTCTTGTTAGCTGAGCAGCTCTCACTCTCTGTTACCTTCAAAGAATTATGCTGCCATGTTGTAAACTGCTTATGAAGAGGACCAAGAGACAGAGAACTGTGGACAACATCTCAGAGGCAAGGGTGTCCTCTAGTCTATAGCCAACAAAACCCTGATGCTTAAGTCCTGTCAATGCCAGGAAAGGAATTCTGCCACTAACATAAAATCCTTGGAAGTAGATCTTTCTCCATTTGAGCCCCATGACTGACACCTTAATTGCAGCCTAGTAAGAACTTCAAGCAGAGAACCTAGCTAACAGTGCCCAGGCTCCAGACCCACAAAACTGAGATAATAATTTGTATTGTTTTAAGCCATTAAGTTTCTGGTAATTTATTATGCTGCATACATAACATTGCTTTTTCCATGCTGGAAAATCTCAAAGAGCTTTAGTTATTAAGAAGTCTCTTGCTTGGTGTATTTGCTGTTTCTAGTTGCATTTCTAACAGTGATGACACTTAGTGGCCTAAATAAGTTAGCAATTTGCTCAACTGTTACTAACACATGTGGCTGTCATTAGAAATTGTCTAAATTCTCAATTAGAGAATTGTCCATAAACAGTTCTCCTCAGCAGCATATTTAGAGTATAAACTCTTACACTGGTGTTTCAGCCCTAAAATAGCTCCAGGAACTTGCAACCACGATCCTTTCAATATCACCATTAGGAAAAAGATCATAGCAGCGTTGCTGGTTATCTAGTGTACTTGTCCAAATTGTCAAACTGAAACATTCTTAAGAGTGAAAGCAGGACTACTAAGAACTGAACTGGGACAACGAGCATAAGCCTGGATTGTCCTAGATAAGCCAATATTCATGGTCATCCCATGATTAACCATCTTAAGTCAGTATCATGAAGAACAGGTCTTTGAATAAATAAATCCAGTCTTCTGATTTGTTCTAAACTGAAAACTTCCAACAATATCATACTTGGAGCTACTCTTACAACGAAGCAGGATGGAACCAAGCTCATTATGGCTGCATTAATAAGAACAATCTCTTGGCAGGCCTCCTTTTTATGTTTTTGAACAAGAGAAAAATATACAAATTTATTTAATATGTTTTGCAGGACATGGAGCCTTTTAAAATAAAGAGCCAAAGAAACATGTAAAGCTGGGTATTTTTATGTGTTGCTTTGATAAAGAGTGCATAGTCATGCAGAAATGTGATTGGGAGATAAAAGGGTAGGTTCTAATGGTGATAAGCTGGATAAAATTTAGCAAGGACTGTTTATTGAGATTCTTCTTGATGTGCTGTGAATGTAGCTCAGCAGTAGACCACTTGCCTCACATGTGCAAGTTTTGAGCTTTGTTGCCAGCATTGTAAAAAAATTTAGCATTCTTGGCATCTCCATGTCTCTAAGGAAAAGGACATTCCTTTCCTCCAGGTATAAGATAGGCTCCTCTAAAATGAAACTTTTATGACCCGCTTCAGTGGAATATCAGGTAATTTTTATGGTCAGGCAAGACTATTTATTACTAGTCAATTTATCCTAACTGTAGAAAAAAGGTCTAAAATACATTTGGCACACTTAATATATTTAATTGAATAAATAAAGGTATTAATTTATTCTCACTATAAACAATAGTAAGTACCACAATGGAATTTATACTAGACATTGACCAGAATGACTGAAATAAAAGGACTTACAATACCGAATGTTGGTGAGCATTTGGAAAAACTGGAATATTTTATATGCTGGTAAGGAAGCAAAATGGTAGACATGTCTTGGAAAAACAGTTTGGTAATTTCTTATCTTTTAAATAAATAAAGTCCAGGCTATCTGATAGTGCCACTCTCAGCTATGTACCCAAGAGAAATTAGAACATATGCCTATACAAGGACCTGCACTTAAAATTCATAGCAATGTCACAATACTGGAAAACTAGAAACAACCCAAACACTATCAAATAGTGGAAAGATAGACAAATTGTGACACTCACACAATGAAATGCTGACTAGTATTTAAAAGGAACAAAATACTGATACACATATTTGGATGAATATCACAGACTTATTTATGATCAAAAGAAACCAGAAAAAAACAAACTTATTTGAAATTTACAATAGGAAAAAATAATAAAAAATATGTATATAAGAAAAAGGGTTGTTTCTTTATTTTTTTTCTTGCTTTTTTTGTTGTTGTTCATTTATTCACATGTGCATACATTGTTTGGTTCATTTCTCCACCTTGCCCCCTCCCCCACTGTCCCCCCTCTCAGTTTCAGGCAGGTCCCATTCTGCCCTTATCACTGATTTTGTTGAAGAAAAGACATAAGCATAATAAGGAAGACAAAGTGTTTTTGCTAGTTGAGTTAAGGGTAGCTATACAGAGAGATTCCTACTATTGCTTTTGTGTACCCATGTGTTAAACCCATGTTGATTCAACTCTAACTGATCTTTACGTTGGTTCCTGATACCCTGCTCATGGTAACCTGTCGTTTTAAGGTTTCTGTATTAGCTCCTCTGGAGTGGGGACATCAAGTGCTTTCATGTTTTGGGTTTCCTACCTATTCCTATATCTCTGGTATGTGCTCTCCCCTTGTCTTGTGATCCGAGTCCAACCACATTGCAGCATTTGCCCTAGATCTGAAGTCTGCATATGAGGGAGAACATATGATTTTTGGTCTTCTGAGCCTGGCTGACCTTACTCAGAATGCTGTTCTCCAGTTCCATCCATTTACCTACAAATGATAAGATTTCATTTTTCTTCATGGCTGAGTAAAATTCCATTGTGTACAAATGCCACATTTTCTTGATCCATTCATCAGTAGTGGGGCATCTTGGCTGTTTCCATAACTTGGCTATTATGAATAGTGCTGCAATAAACATGGGTGTGCAGGTGCCTCTGGTGCAACCTGTGTTGCATTCCTTTGGGTATATCCCCAGGAGTGGGATTGCTGGATCATATGGCAGGTCTATGTTTAGATTTTTAAGAAGCCTCCAAATTTTTTTCCAGAGTGGGTGCACCAGCTTTCATTCCCACCGGCAGTGGATTAGGGTTCCTTTTTTCCCACATCCTCACCAACACTTGTTGTTGGTGGTGTTTTTGATGATGGCTATTCTAACAGGGGTGAGGTGGAATCTTAGTGTGGTTTTGATTTGCATTTCCTTTATGGCCAGAGATGGTGAGCATTTTTTCATGTGCTTTTTCACCATTTGAATTTCTTCTTTTGAAAAAGTTCTGTTTAGTTCAGTTGCCCATTTCTTAATTGGTTCATTGATTGTAGGAGAGTTTAGTTTCTTAAGTTCCCTGTATATTCTGGTTATCAGAACCTTGTCTGAAGTACAGCTGGCAAATATTTTCTCCCACTCTGTGGGTGGTCTCTTCAGTTTAGAGACCATTTCTTTTGTTGTGCAGAAGCTTTTTAATTTTATGAAGTCCCTTTTATTCATCCTTTTTCTTAGTTGCTGGGCTACTGGGGTTCTATTGAGGAAGTCTTTGCCTATACCTATTTGTTCCAGAGTGTTTCCTGCTCCCTCCTGTAGTAACTTCAGAGTTTCAAGTCTGATATTTAGGTCCTTGATCCATTTTGAGTTGATACTAATACAGGGTGAAAGACATGGATCTAGTTTCAGTTTCTTGCAGATGGGTAACTACTTTTCCCAGCAACATTTGTTGAAGAGGCTGTCTTTTCTCCATCATATATTTTTGTCACCTTTGTCAAAAATGAGGTGGGTATAGTTGTGTGGATTCATATCTGGGTCCTCTATTCTGTTCCGCTGGTCTTCATGTCTGTTATTGTGCCAGTACCATGCTGTTTTTATTGCTATTGCTTTGTAATATAGTTTGAAGTCAGCTATTGTGATACTTCTAGCATTGCTCTTTCTGCTGAGTATCGCCTTGGATATTCGTGGTCTCTTGTGTTTCCAAATGAATTTTAGGGTAGATTGTTCAATCTCTGTGATGACAGTCATTGGGATTTTCATGGGAATTGCATTAAACATGTAGATTGCTTTCAGTAGTATAGCCATTTTTAACTATGGTGATTCTACCGATCCATGAACACGGGAGATCTTTCCATCTTCTGCAGTCTTCCTCGATCTCTATCTTCAGGAGTTTGTAATTCTCCTTGTAGAGGTCATTCACATCCTTTGTTAAATTTACTCCTAGGTATTTGATTTTTTGAGGCTATTGTGAATGAAATTGCTTCCATGTATTCATTCTCAGTTTGTTCATTGTTGATGATTTTTGTAGGTTGATTTTGTATCCTGCCACCTTACTGTACCTGTTTATGGTGTCTAAGAGTTTTTGGGTAGAGTTTTTTGGGTCTTTAAGGTATAGGATCATATCATCTGCAAATAAGGATATTTTGACAGTTTCTTTACCTATTTTTATTCTTTTTATTTCTTCTTCTTGCCTAATTGCTCTGGCTAGGAATTCCAGTACTATGTTGAATAAGAGTAGGGATAGTGGGCATCCTTGTCTCGTTCTTGATTTTACGGGGAATGGTTTCAGTTTTTCTCCATTAAGTATGATGTTGGCTATAGGTTTCTTATACATAGCCTTTACAATGTTGAGGTACTTTCCTTCTATTCCTAGTTTTCTTAGAGCTTTTATCATGAAGTGATGCTGCATCTTGTCAAAGGCTTTTTCTGCATCTATTGAGATGATGAAGTGGTTTTTGTCTTTGCTTCTATTGATGTTCTGTATTACATTTATAGATTTGTGTATGTTGAACCACCCCTGCATCCCTGGGATAAAGCCAACTTGGTCATGGTGAATGATCTTTTTGATGTATTGTTGGATTTGGTTTGCCATTATTTTATTGAGAACTTTTGCATTGATGTTCATTAGGGGAATTGGCCTGTGGTTCTCTTTTTTGGAGGTGTCTTGTCTGGTTTTGGGATGAATGTAATATTGGCTTCATAAAATGAGTTAGGCAGTGTTTCTTCCCTTTCTATTTCATGGAACAATTTAAGGAGAGTTGGTATTAGTTCTTCTTTAAATGTCTGATAGAATTCAGTGGTGAATCCGTCAGGTCCTGGACTTTTCTTTTTTGGGAGGCTCTTGATGGCAGCTTCAATTTCTTTTTCTGTTTTAGATCTATTCAGGTGATTAATATCCTCTTGATTCAGGTTTGGGTGGTTGTAAATTTCTAGAAATCTGTCCATTTCTTTGAGATTTTCAAATTTATTAGAGAATAGGCTCTCAAAGTTGTCTCTGATGATTTCCTGGATTTCCGTGGTGTTTGTTGTCGCTCCTTTTAAATCTCTGATTTTACTAATTTGGGTTTTTTCTCTCCTCATTTTAGTCAGGTTTGCCAGGGGTCTGTCAATTGTATTTATTTTCTCAAAGAACCAGCTTTTTGTTTCATTGATTCTTTGTATGGTTTTTTTGGTTTCTATTTCATTGATTTCAGCCCTTATCTTAATTATTTCTTTCCTTCTCCTTGTTTTGGGATTTGTTTGTTCTTGTTTTTCTAGGAGTTTTGGCTGTAGTGTTTGGTCATTGATTTGAGATCTTTCTGTCCTTTTGATATATGAGCTCATGGCTATAAACTTTCCTCTTAGGACTGCCTTTGCTATGTCCCATAGGTTCCAGTAGGTTGTGTTTTCATTTTCATTAACTTCAGGAACCTTTTAATTTCCTCTTTTATTTCATCAGTGACCCATTCATCATTGAGTAATGTGTTATTCAGCTTCCACTTGTTTGTATGTTTTTTACTGCTGTTTTTGTTGTTGATTTCTAGTTTTAATGCATTGTGGTCAGACAGAATGCATGGGATTATTTCTATTTTCTTGTATTTGCTGAGGCTTGCTTTGTGCCCTAAGATATGATCAATTTTAGAAAAGGTTCTGTGGGCTGCTGAGAAGAGCATATATTGTGCAGAAGTTGGATGAAATATTCTATGGACATCAGCTAGGTCCATTTGATCTATGGTATGATTTAGTTCTAGGATTTCTTTATTGATTTTTTGTTTGGATGACCTATCTATTGGTGATAGGAGAGTAATAAACTTTCCCACTATCACTGTGTTGGAGTTTATGTATGTTTTTAGATCCTTCAGAATATGTTTGATGAAGTTGGGTGTATTGACGTTTGGTGCATATAGGTTGATAATTGTTATTTCCTTTTGATATATTTCCCCTTTTATTAGTATGGAGTGTCCTTATTTATCTCATTTGATCAAAGTAGGTTTGAATTCTACTTTGTCTGAGATAAGTATTGTTACACCTGCCTGTTTTCAGGGACCATTGGCTTGGTAAATCTTCTTCCAGCCTTTCACCCTCAGCCAGTGCTTGTTTCTGTCAATGAGATGGGTCTCCTGTAGGGAGCAGATTGTTGGATCTTCCTTTTTAATACAGTTTGCCAATTGGTGTCTTTTGATGGGGGAATTTAGTCCATTAACATTCAGTGTTAGTATTGATTAGTACGTGGTGATCCCTGTCATGCAGTTGTCTTTGTTGATTAAGAGTTTGATTCTGTGTAGCTGAATAAATGTTACTCTTTACTTTCTTGCCTTTTCTTTTCCTGTAGTTTGGTGCTGCCTGTCCTTTCATGGTTTTGTTTGCTTTCATTTTCTGTGTGCAAAATTCCTTGAAGAATCTTTTGTAGTGGTGCCTTGGTGGTCATATATTGTTTTAGTTTCTGCTTATCATGGAAGACTTTTATTGTTCCATCTATTTTGAATGATAGTTTTGCTGGGTAGAGTATCCTAGGGTTGAAGTTATTTTCAGTCAGTGCTTGGAAGATCTCACTCCATGCTTTTCTAACTTTTATTGTTTCTGTTAAGAAGTCTGCTGTGATTTTAATGGGTTTGCCTTGTATGGTATTTGGTTTTTCTCTCTTACAGCCTTCAATAGTCTTTCTCAAGTCTCTGTACTTGTTGTTTTAGTGATAATATGTCATAGGGTAGTTCCATTTTGGTCAGGTCTGTTCAGTGTTCTGGATGCTTCCTGTACCTGAATGGCATAATTTTCTTTAGATTTGGGAAATTTTCTGTTATTTTGTTGAATATATTGTGCATTCCTTTTACTTGCACCTCTTCTGTTTCTTCAATGCCCATGAGTCTCAGGTTTGGTCTTTTGATGGAGTTGGTGAGTTCTTGCATCTTCTTTTCACAGGTCTTGAGTTGTTTAACTAATAGTCCTTCAGTTTTTCCTTTAATTGCCATTTCATCTTCAAGTTCTGAGATTCTGTGTTCTGTTTGTTCTATTGTGCTGGAATGGCCTTCCATTTTGTCTTGTATTTCTCTTTCATTCTTTTTTCTGAGGTTTTCCATATCATGGGTTACTTCTTCTTTCATATTGTCAATTTTTTATCTTAATTCATTTATCTCTCTGTTTATGGTAGTCTCGATTTCAGTTTGCCGTTTATTTAGTGCTTCTGTGATTTCATTTATTTGTTTTTGTGTTTTCTCATATTCTTTATTTTTGTCCTCTTGGAATTTCTTGAGTGCCTCCTATACATTTTGGTTGACCATGTCTAGTAACATAACTATGAAATTCTCATTAATTACTTGTAAGATTTCTTCTTTCAGGGTGTTCTTATGGGCTTCCTTAGGTTCCTTGGTATAGTTTATCTTTGCTTTGTTGGAGTCTGGATCTGGGTATCCATTTTCTTTATTTCACTCTGAATCCTGTACTACTTTATTTTTGGGGAGAGAATGGTTTCCTTCCCTTTTTCTTCTTCCCATATTTCCACTAGGTAAAATTTCTATCCCTGGACTATATGTAATTTAGTATTAGCTGGGTAACAATATTAATACTAACAAAACCAAGAAAGAAGGGAAAAAAAGAGAGAGAGATGGAAAGATAAAAGAATAGAGTAGAGAGGAAAAGAGAAAAAAAATGGTAGAGATGGTGGATTATCAAACAGCAAACCAGGCAGCAAATCCCTTAAAGAAGGGGAAAAAAAATCACCAGTTGTGGAACAGTAGAATTGCAGTCTAAATTGTTCTGATGCTAGTTTTTTAGCATGCAGACCTGTCTGTATGTGTCTCTTAGGTAGGTTTGGAGCCTTCCTGTGGCAAGTGGCCTGTGGGTGGGGTTCCACGGGCTTTCAGGTGGAGGCCTTTAGCTGAGGTGAAGTAGTGGGCCTTTGGAGTATGGGCTTGGCATGTCTGAAGGGCGCAGGCTGGCAGAGTGGAAATCCTGCATGTCTGTGGATCCCTGGCTTGACAGGCTTGGGGACCGTGGTCCAGCAGAATGGAGATTGTGTGTGTGTGTGTGTGTGTGTGTGTGTGTGTGTGTGTGTGTCCCTGGCTTGGCAGGCCTTAGGGGCACAGGCTTGTGGAGTGAATATTGTGCAAGGCTGTGCCGTCCTTGGGGGAGTGGCCCAGCAGAGCAGAGATCATGCAGGGTTGTGGGGCATGGCCCAGTGAAATGGAGCTCCTGCAGTGCTGTGCATGCCTTGGGGTCATGGCCCAGTGGAATGGACATCGTGCATGTTTGTATCTCTGGCGTGGCAGGCATTGTGGGTGTGGCCCAGCAGAGCAGAGATCTTGCAGGGCTGTGCAGGCCTAGGGCAGGCATGGCTTGGCAGATTGTAAATGTCTGTGGATCCCCAGCCTTAAGGGCTCGTCCCATAGAGATCCTGCGGGTCTGAGAGGTGGGAGTTTGGGGTACCACAGCCCTGGTGGGTGAAGGAGCAGGGTTGGAGGATCAGAGATCCCACAGTTTATGGAGCAGCGGCTCCATGGGCCTATGGGGTGGGGCTTGGTGTGCAGTGTCTGCTATTCTTTTAGTATATGGTGGAGTGGAGAGGCCTCCCAGGAGCTAGAGGTCCAGAGTGCTGAAGTTTCAGCTCTCCCTGGTATTTTACCTCATTCAAGCAAGTCTCCAGCTTCTTGTCAAAGTCCCTGGATCATGGAGGTCAGAAGATCTGTGACTGTGTTCTGGTCACCATCTTGGATCCTCCATCAATAGGGTTGTTTCTGTGTTAGAGCTTCACAAACTTTTGGAAAGAAGCATGAGAACACCTTCTGGAGATATGGAAATATTTTATAATATGAAAGGAGTGTTAGTTAAAACAGGGATATGATTTTGTCAAAATTGTGCAGTTAATATTTATGCATTTCAATTCTTGTTTTATCTTGATTTATCTTTTTAAAATAGTCTATAAAAACAAGGTGGAAGATACATTATTTTAAAATACAGTTAATTTTAAAACATCTGAGGATTTTGCTTTACATTTCTGACATTTTGGCAACCACAAAAAGGAGAAATTACACACCCAGAGTTCTGGAGGTATCCAGAGTATTATTCTGGCCACTGTCTTGAGAGGAATACTGGTATAAAGCATGTCTAGGTCAGAGAAATATGAATAACCAATAGTCTGAAAATCAAGCTTTATGTATAATTCTGAAAGGAAATGGCTTTATTTTTCCAGGAAAAGAGAAAATGAGGGGGACCACAATAGCTATATTTTGATATTTGAAAGTTTGGAATTTGGAAGATGTACATTTTGAGTCTTCAGTGGGATAGAACCAACAGAGAGCATAAACCTTCATGCATATAACTTAAGGTTTTGCATACAGCCATACTTCAGAGCAAAAATTAGCCTGCTGAAGTAGAAAATTCTCCATTAGTGGAAATTTAAAACTGAAGTTTCAGAGTTTTTTTGTTCTGGGTATTTCACAAGGAATTTCTGCATCAGAGGGAGAAATCCTCTCTGTCTCTATGATGTTGCGGTTCTTCATTGTGAAAGCCTGAAATCTTAGATTTCATGGGTTCAAATATTGATGGAGACTAAAGGTGATATACAATCCACAAAGTATTAATAAGATAAAAAGTAATCTTTCATTAATACATTCTTGGTAATGGCCTTCACTTCTAGTTTAATCTGTGCCTTTTAGACATCCCAAACATATAGATTAGGCAGCCATATAACTACCACACAATGGTTCACCATTTATTTTAGCCCTTGAAATTAAAATGGAAACCATACTTCCTATTTTTGTTTGTGGTCCTTATTGTTTTGCCAAAAGCAAAAACCTGTGTTTAGAATGTGTTCATCTCAGTAGAATAATGGAGATACCATATTTTTTTCTAGACATAAACCATTTCAGAAACAGTATCATATATGCCTAACGTGGCATTACTTTTACAAAGGCGATAGATGTTTTTTCAGTTATAGGGTATTAGGTGGAAATTATTGGGTCCTAAAAGATCCCTTGTTTTCTTGCAATATTATAAACCTTAAGATGGATTTTTATATATGATTTGATTTGTGGATTGTGTGCTGTCTGTAGTCTTCTTCTGTTTTCTTTCAATTTCTCTTTAACCATGTCTAGTTATGTGATTGTTAGAATCTCCTTAGCCAGAAGGATACAGACTAAAGAAAAGAGCAGTTGTGAAACTCAGCTCAGATCATTGCTGTCCTAAAACTTTATTGAAGTCATTTGAAATTGCTAGTTGTCTATTTCATATCTCTGTGCAGATGAAATTTCTTCCATTAGTAAGTATAACTGAAAGTTTACCATATATGAGCTCCATGAACCACTTTAGATATTATGGTGGTTCATTGCACATGAATCTTTCAATTTTTCCTTTTTTTTTTTTGAACTTGAATATGTAAGGAAAACAGCCATGGAAATATTTTAAACCATAATCAGTGAGTGGAAGATTTTCTTAAGATTCCATCTAAAATGCAATATTCTTTAACCCTGTGTATTTGACATAAAAATTGGTACAGTTAATCTTATAAATTAATCTTTGCAAAAACTGAAATTCAAAAAAAGTAAAGAAGTAAATTTCACCACTGTCAGGTAGATCTTAGGTATGAAGTGAAGAACTTAGGGGATAGAAAATAGTGGATAAATTTTGGGAAAACCCAAGGAAAGAAGAAAAGGAGTTTTTATCCAAACCTTGTTTAGACATAGAGCATGTTTTTCTTGGTGAGATGATTTTCTTGTGGCTATAACTGGAGAGCAAGGTGGGCCTGATGTAACTGTAGATCTTTCTAAACTCAGTGGTCTGGACATATAATTTAAAGCTTCTTGTCTGTAAAAAATTGTATGTACTTGATTGCTTTATTTGTGAAATCTTTATGATTTTAATGATGAATTTTCACATGCATAATAGTATAAGAAAGACTTCTGTTTAGAATCAAGAAAGATTTCCCTCCAGGTCCACACTAGTATTTCAAGCAGGATTCCCATAAAAGCTATTTAAATGACATGGAAGCTACATCACAGAAACATAACACATAAATAAAAAAAATCACCTATCAAAAGTCTAAGACAGTCTCTGAATAAATTTAGAGCAATTTAGAAAGTTATACCTAGACCGAAGTCACATTGATTTATTTTCCACTATTACAGAATTTGTAATGATGACTTGTCAGGTTGATCTGGAGAAAGTTTTCTGTGTAATTAGGTAACATGAAGAACAAGATTGCTGGGATAAATGAAGTGTACCAATTAATTTTGAAATATTAAAATGGAAGCAAATGTTTGGCCAACTTCAAAGGCAAAAGCACTCAACAGCATCAAACTAACTTGTAAACTTTTTTCCTTCAAACTTAGTTCCCTTTCTGAAAGGCTGTATGTCATTTTTCATTAAAAAAGTGATTGTCAATATTCTCAATATTCTCCATTTTGAGTTCCTTAACAAATCATGTCCACTTTATGTACTCACCATTTCTCATGCCTATCTCTCCCCATCACTTCTACTTATATTCATTGTCCAAAACACCATCATCTGTTTGCCTGTACTTCTATAATAATTTCTTTTTGTCTTTCTCTATTCCTTTTTCCTTGCAACAGCTAGAAATGGCTTATAAAAAGTCCACTTAACCTACACTTCTTAAATCCTTTAGTAACTTCTTATTACTCTTAAGATAAACTTATTTTAGGTCACCTTCAAGAACAATCTTATGTGGTCTAGCTCTAAATACATATTTAACTTTGACCAATAACCACTTTTCTTTTAGTAACTTGGAGAGACAAAATTATTACGTATTCATAGTGCACCTGTCACTAGGTGGTCCTCCCTTTTTGAGTCACACTCCTATCCTTTTATGCTACCCCTACTCATCCCATATGTAAATGGGTGGCAGCCACTTATTCACATATTGACCTGGATAGAGTTCATCTAATAAAATATTCCCAATGAAGATTTTTTACTTTCTTCCTTCTCTTTTCTGTCTACTTTTCTTCTTGTCAATTCTGAATGGGTAGGTATTCTTCTAGGTATATTCAGCAGTATAGGCCTATTCGCTAAAGTGAATGTATCTCCCATGTGAACACACTGACAGTATAGGCCTGTTTGCTATAAAATGAATGTTTGTCCCATATGAAAATGCTGACAGATAGGGAGGATCCTTTTGATAGGCACACTTAGTTTTCAAAAGGAAACATTGTGGAGTACACTCAAGATTCTAATTTAGGAAGATCCAAGATGGTGAGTAGGGTGCAGAAGCAGACAGCATGAGCTCTGTGAATCACAAATCTTGGTGAGATGCTGGAGCCACACTTGATGGGAATAGAGCACCAAGGAGAGTCAAAACTCTGACACTCTGAACCCCTATCCATAGAAAGCTTCTCCACGCCATGTTACACTGAGAAAACAGGAGGGCTCCTGGTACCACCAGATGCAGCTCCAAACCTGCTTGGGACACATTCAGCAGACCAAACAGGTGAGCACCAAGTGTCATGTGGTATTCCCCCAACTACCTGTGGGATAAAACAGCATAGCCCCCTGGGCAGACTGACACCCCCCCGCCACAAAAAAAAAGCAAAAAGTGAACAATAAACAAGGAACTGAAACCTAACACACAGCAGAGGGGGCAGAGTTGCAGAAAGTGCACCAGAGAAGGGGGGAGGAGCAAGAGTTGATCTCCATGTGAACTTTCAGTAAACAAAGGCTGGAAAGGCAGAAGGGCTGCCAGTGAGCCGGTGATAAGCCACTGCCTGAAATAGGGCAGATAGTGGTCCTCAAAGCTCATTTCCTGAGTGAGTGAGCAAAATCCAAAGTCAAACAACACTGCAAAATTGAAAAACAATCAACAAAGCATCACAACACGCTGACAGCAGGGGGCAAGCTGACAGATCATGACCTTGCTCCAGAGAAAGGGGGCGAGGAAAAGAAACAAGCCCCTAGGAAACCAGCACAGTGAAAACCCAACATCAAAGCAGAACAGCTGGTAGGCTACAGAGCTGATCTCCAGAACCTGAGGACAATATACAATCTTAAACTACCACACTTCACTGAGGGAGGAGCTGACTAAGCAGCTGCCACTGAAAAACAGAAGAAAAAAAAGCACTACCCTACCTGGCAAGGCTACAACAGAGATTCTGCTTAAATATCAACAACAGAGATTCTGCTTAAATATCAACACCAGAACAGGATGCTGGAGGAGTAACACCAGAACTTAAGACTGGAATTCTATTATGCGTTTGTTCCTGAACCTAAAGGGTTTTTTTTGTGTGTTTTGTTTTGTTTCTTGTTTGTTCATGTGTGTTTGTTTGTTCATCTCTCCCTGTTGATTTCTTTGGATTTTTTTGTTTGTCCTGTTCTGTTTTATTTTGTACTTTAACTATTGTGAGTTAGTTAATATGAAATTACACTCACACCAGGGACAGAAATATCACAAACACACACACTAAGCTAAAAACACAATACAGCCACAAAACAAAATTAAACCAAGGGAAAGAAAACAGGTGACTAAAACCACCAACTAGTTTATTAAGAACATAGTTACACAGTAACAAGCAGAGTGATGGGAAGACGAACAAGGGATAGAAGCCATTCTCTCCCCCAAAATAATTTAATACAGGATTCAGAGGGAAATGAAGAAAATGGATGCCCAGTTCTGGACTCCAACAAAACAAAGATGAATGACACCAAGGAATGCAATGATGCCCACAAGAACTACCTCAAAGAAGAAATCCTACAAGTAATAACTGAGAATTACATGGAGATGTTTCTAAACATGGTTAAACAAAATGTACAAGAGACACTGAAGAAATTTCAAGACACCAAAAATAAAGAATATGAGAAGACACAAAAACAGATAAATGAACTCATAAGAACCCTAAATAAACACCAAAGTGAAACAGAGAACACTATAAATAGAGAGATAAATGAATAAAAGATAAAAATTGACAATATTAAAGAGGAAGTGACCCATGATATGGAAAACCTCAGAAAAAAGAATGAAAAGAAACACAAAAGACAATGGAAGGCCACTCCAGCAGACTAGAACAAGAGGAAGACAGAATCTCAGCACTTGAAGATAAAATGGAAATTAAAGGAAAAACTGAAGAGCTATTAGTCAAACAACTCAAGTGTGAAAGAAATATGCAAGAACTCACCAACTCCATCAAAAGACCAAACCTAAGAATCATGGGCATTGAAGAAGGAGAAGAGGTGCAAGCAAAAGGTATTCATAATATATTCAACAAAATGATAATAGAAAATTTCCCAAATCTAGAGAAAACTATGCCCATTCATGTACAGGAAGCCTCCAGGACACCAAACAGACTTGACCAAACTAGAACTACCCCACGACATATTATCATTAAAACAATAAGCACAGAGAATAGAGAAAGAATTTTGAAGGCTATAAGAGAGAAAAAACAAAGATAAACCCATCAAAATCATAGCACATTTCTCAATGAAAACTTAAAAGCAAGAAGGGCATGGAGTGAGGTATTCTGGGCACTGAATGAAAATAACTTCAACCCTAGGATACTCTCTCTACCCAGCAAAACTATCATTCCAAATAGATGGAGCAATAAAAGTCTTCCATGATAAACAGAAACTAAAACAATATATGACCACCAAGCCACCACTACAAAAGATTCTTCAAGGAATTTTGCACACAGAAAATGAAAGCAAACAAAACCATGAGAGGACAGGCAGCACCAAACCACAGGAGAAGAAAAGACAAAGAATCACAGAGTAACATTGTTTCAGCTGCACACAATCAAACCCTTAATAAATAAAAATAACTAAATGACAGCAATCACCACATACCTATCAATATTAACACTAAATGTTAATAGACTTAACTCCTCCAACAAAAGGCACTGTTTGGCAAACTGGATTAAAAAGGAATATCCAACCATCTGTTGTTTACAGGAGACCCATCTCATTGGTAGAAACAAGCACTGCTTAGGGTAAAAGGTTGGAAGAAGACTTACCAAGCCAATGCCCCCCGAAGAGAGGCAGGAGTAGCAATACTTATCTCAGACAAAATAGACTTCAAACTTACATTGATCAAATCAGATAAAGATGACACTCGATACTCATAAAAGGGGAAATACACTAAAAGGAAATAACAAATTATCAACCTATATGCACCCAATGTCAGTGCACCCAATTTTATCAAACATACCCTAAAGGACATAAAAGCACATATAGACTGCAACACGGTGGTAGTGGGAGACTTTAATATCCCTCTATCACCAATAGATAGGTCATCCAAACAAAAATCAATAAAGAAATTCTAGAACTAAATCACACCATAGATCAAATGGACCTAGCTGATGTCTAGAGAATATTTCATCCAGCTTCTGCACAATATACATTCTTCTCAGCAGCCCATGGAACTTTCTCCAAAATTGATCATATCTTAGGGAACAAAGCAAGCCTCAGCAAATAAAAGAAAATAGAAATAATACCATGCATTCTTTCTAATCACAATGCATTAAAACTGAACTCAACAACAAAACCAACAGTAGAAAACATGCAAACATTCAGAAGCTGAATAACACATTCCTCAATAATCAGTGGGTCACTGATGAAATAAAAGAGAAAATTAAAAGGTTCCTGGAAGATAATGAAAATGAAAACATGACCTACCAAAACCTATGGGACACAGCAAAGGCAACTTTATAGCCATGAGTGCATATATTAAAAAGAGAGAAAGATCTCAATCAATGACCTAATGCTATATCTCAAACTCCTAAAAAAACAAGAAGGAGCAAATCCCAAAAAAAGCATATATTAAAAAGACAGAAAGATCTCAAATCAATGACCTAATGCTACATCTCAAACTCCTAAAAAAACAAGAAGAAGCAAATCCCAAAACAAGAAGAAGCAGAGAAGTAATAAAAATAAGGGCCAAAATTAATGAAATAGAAACAAAAAAAAAATTACAAAGAATCAATGAAAAAAAAAGCTGGTTCTTTGAAAAAATAAACAAGATTGACAGACCCCTGGCAAACCTGACTAAAATGAGGAGAGGAAAAACCCAAATCAATAAAATCGGAAATGCAAAATGGGAGATAACAACAAACACCACGGATATCCAGGAAATCATCAGAGACCACTTTGAGAACCTATATTCTAATAAATTTGAAAATCTTGAAGAAATGGACAAATTTCTAGAAACTTATGACCATCCAAAACTGAACCAAGAGGATATTAATCACCTAAATAGGTCTATAACACAAAATGAAATTGAAGCAGCAATAGTCTCCAAAAAAAGAAAAGTCCAGGACCTGATGGATTCTTTGCTGAATTCTATCTGACCTTTAAAGAAGAACTAATAACTACTTTCCTTAAACTGTTCCATGAAATAGAAAGAACACTGCCTAATTCGTTTTATGAAGCCAATATTACATTCATCCCCAAACCAGACAAAGACACCTCCAAAAAGGCAAACTATAGGCCAATCTCCTTAATGACCATCAATGGAAAAATCCTCAAAAAAAACAATGGCAAACCGAATCCAACAACATATCAGAAAGATCATTCACCACGACCAAGTTGGCTTCATCCCAGGGATGCAGGAGTGGCTCAACATACACAAATCTATAAATGTAACACAGTACATTAATAGAAGCAAAGAAAAACCACTTGATCATCTCAATAGATGCAGAAAAAGCCTTCAACAAGATGCAACACCTCTTCATGATAAGTGCTCTAAGAAAACTAGGAATAGAAGAAATGTTCCTCAGCATTGTAAAGGCTATGTATGACAAACCTATAGCCAACATCATACTTAATGGAGAAAACCAGAAATCATTTCCCCTTAAATCAGGAACAAGACAAAGGTGCCCACTATCCCCACTCCTATTCAATATAGTCCTGGAATTTCTAGCCAGAGCAATTAGGCAAGAAGAAGAAATAAAAGGAATACAAGAACGTAAAGAAACTGTCAAAATATCCTTATTTTCAGATGACATGATCCTATATCTTAAAGACCCAAAAACTCTACCCAAAAACACCTAGATACCATAAACAGCTACAGCAAGGTGGTGGGATATAAAATCAATTTACGAAAATCATTAACTTTTTTATATACCAACAATGGACAAATTGAGAAAGAATATATAGAAACAATTCCATTTATAATAATCTCAAAAAAAATCAAATACCTAGGAATAAACTTCACATAGGATGTGTGTGACCTCTATAAGGAGAACTATAAACCTCTGAAGAAAGAGATTGAGGATGACTACAGAAGGTAGAGAGATCTCCCGTGCTCATGGATTGGTAGAATCAACATAGTAAAAATGGCTGTATTACCAAAAGCAATCTACATGATTAATGCAATTCCCATGAAAATCCCAATAACATTCATCACAGAGATTGAAAAATCTACCCTAAGTTCATTTGGAAACACAAGAGACTGTGAATAACCACAGCAATCCTCAGCAAAAAGAGCAATGCTGGAGGTATCACAATATCCGACTTCAAAACAAAGCAACAGCAATAAAAACAACATGGTACTGGCACAAAAACAAAAATGAAGACAAGTGGAACAGAATGGAGGATCCAGATATGAATCCACACATGTATGCCCACCTTATTTTTGATAAAGTTGCCAAAAACACACAATAAAGAAAAGACAGCCTCTTCAACAAATGTTGCTGGGAAAAATGGTTATCCGACTGCAAAAAACTAAAACTAGATTCATGCTTATCACCCCATAATAGGATCAACTCAAGATGGATCAAGGAACTTAATATCAGACCCGAAACTCTGAAGTTAGTACAGAAGAGAGCAGGGAATACTCTGGAAGTAAAAGGTATAGGCAACAACTTCCTCGATAGAACCCCAGCAGCCCAGCAACTAACAGAAAGGATGAACAAATGTGACTACATGAAATTAAAAAGCTTCTGCACAATAAAAGAAATGGTCTCGAAACTGAAGAGACCACCCACAGAGTGGGAGAAAATATTTGTCAGCTACATATCAGACAAAGGACTGATAACCAGAATATACAGGGAATTCAAAAAACTAAACTCTTCCAAAATCTGTTAACCAATATAGAAATGGGCAACTGAGCTAAAAAGAATTTTCTCAAAAGAAGAAATTCAAATGGCCAAAAAACACATGAAAAAATGCTCATCATCTCTGGCCATGAAGGAAATGCAAATCAAAACCACACTAAGATTCCACTTCACCCCTGTTAGAATAGCTATCATCAAAAAATACCACCAACAACACGTGTTGGCAAGGATGTAGGGAAAAAGGAACCCTAGTCCACTGCTGGTAGGAAGGTAAGCTAGTGCAATCACTCTGGAAAAAAATTTGGAGGCTTCTTAAAAATCTAAACATAGATCTGCCATATGATCTAGCAATCCCACTCCTAGGGATATACCCAAAGGAATGTGACTCAACTTGCTCCAGAGGCACCTGCACACCTATGTTTATTGCAGCTCTGTTCACAATAGCCAAGTTATGGAAACAGCCAAGATGCCCCAGTACTGACAAATGAATTAAGAAAATGTGGTATTGATACACAATGGAATTTTACTCAGCCATGAAGAAGAATGAATCTTATCATTTGCAAGTAAATGGATGGAACTGGAGAACTTCATTCTGAGCGAGGATAGCCAGGCTCAGAAGACCAAAAATCATATGTTCTCCCAAAAATCATATGTTCTCCCTCACATGCAGACTTTAGATCTAGGGCAAATACGGCAATGTGGTTGGACTTGGGTCACATGCTAAGGAGAGAGCACATGCGGGAGGAATGGGGATAGGTAGGAAACCCAAAACTTGAATCTGCTACAGATTGTTTTCCATGCTGCTCTTTCTGTCCTGGATGGACTTTCTTTCTTTCACCACTTCTCATACCACCTTTCAAGGTATTCCTTCTCCCTCTCTGACTGGGACAAATCTTTCTTTTATAAGCCTTCTCAGCATTGTCATGCTTACTACAGTTGTAACTTTGTAATGTTTTTATAACAATTTTTCTAATATCCATCTTTTTTCAATATTCTAGAAACTCTTTGAAGACAACAACTATCTAGTTTTGTCCCACCCTGAATCCCAACATCCTAGTACTGTACTCCATAAATATGTGTTAGGTTCAGTGAATGAATAAATGCATTCCAAGTGTTCCTAAGTAATAATTTAGATAATTATAAAAATTCAGTTTGATGTTACTCCTTATAACTCCTTATAAAAGTGAATCAAATGAACACAACTCAAAAGTTGGAAAGAAACTTGGGTGACTTTATATACATCAAATATTTTATAATTCAGACATTTTCTATTTAGCAGAGCTCCCTCCACTCACTTTATTTCATATTCTACTTTAGGTTAATAATTAAAAATGAAGGATGCCAAATAATAGGGCTAGAGAATACTTCATCAATTGATTCATAAAATATTTGCTAAGTGCCTATCTTACATTTGAACAAATTGCTTAACTTCTGACAGGTGAGTTTTCTTTCTTTCAAAATGAAGATAATTTCCATATCACATGAAAACTGTTGGGTTAAATGAGATGAAGTATGAATAATTGCCTGCATATCATCTGTTCCCTGTAGACACTCAAAGGTGTCTTCTCATGTTTATTATTAATGTATGACATTATTGCATTTGATTACTACAATAAGTGGGCAACAAGGAATTATTTTTGTTATCTGTACATTACATATCAAAAACTTCTAAGAGTTCAAGAAATTTGTCTTATGTCACTCTAAAATTAGCACCAGAGCCAAGGATAGAAGACAGTTTTCCTGGTTTCTACTCCAAACTATAATTATATTTAATAAGGACTGTATGGTCAGAAGTTAAAATGATACAACCTGAATCTTTTCTGGGTCCAGGGAGATTGCTGTCCAGTAACGATGGCAATAACAGTTGGGCCTGATGAACCATCTGGGTATTTACAATCATCTGGGATATTTTTTTCTGAATTTCAAAGATCTGCAAGTAATATAGCCTCTGCAATTAAACAAAACTAAAAACAAATAAACAAACTAAAACAATCACTGAATTCCATTTCACCACTTCAGAAACAGGAGAAGATAGAGACAAGAAATATACCAGTACATTTTGGTCTTTAATTTCTTTTTTGTACTTATCTCTTGAAATACTCTCCCCTTTTATTTGCAGTTATTTCATTTCTTATGTGTGGGTATTTACTTGCTTTTACATGGACATGATCTTGCCTCTCCAGATACTCTGCATATAGAATTTTGCAATTATAACCCTCCCACTTCCTACATCTAGATTACTCAGATGTCTAAGACCATCCTCATCATTTTCCCAAATGGTCATTGAGATCTCCTTTCTTTGTCCTAGGCAATGAGACTTCCTTGTTATGCACTTGTTTAATGCAGGAAAGTTTTACACAGTGTTCATCGCCAAGACATCTGCTTCCTTCCAGTCATTAAAAACATATAGGAAGAAAAATATTCACTTCTCAGATGTAAAACATTTAAATGGTTACAATAATCAAATTAATTAAAATTCTCCAATACTTTCTGTTCAATTTGTTTAATTTTTATGTGCTATCACTTATCTCTCTGCCCGCATTTCTACCCCACTTTCTGTAAGGCTTACTAACTAGCTGTTATATTATAGGGCTTTTCCTCCTTGAGATGGAATGCAAAGATGTCAGATAATAGATAGATAAACAGATAGATAAATAAATGATAGCATGTGTATACACATGTGCACATGTATTGGTATGCATGTGCCTTCCTTCCCCTCAAAGATCAGAAAGGGAAAGAAATAATTATAATAAAAAATATCAGTGAAGACAAACCACAATCCATTTCTTTCTCTAACGACCCTTAGGCAGTGCCTATTAAGTTGAACCATATGGAATTGTCATTTCACTGTTTATGACCACACACAAAAATGGACTTGTCCAATTGTTTGACATAATAAAAGCATCAAAACCATTTGTCAAAAAATGAAAAAATGTAATCTCCCAATCAAACCTGGTTGTTTTGCATTGTGAACTCAGATAAATGATTTTTTTTTTTTTTTTACTTTTTAAATAAATGAATAGAATTGACCTGTCTGGGCCTTCCGTAGAAGCATTTTAATTTCAGCAAACTTTTCTTTCAATGCTACTTTTTACTCACTTATAGATTACAGATAACATGAAGTCACAGGGCAGTGACCCACTAATTGACCCCCTCTCTTACATTCTCCAGATGGAGTAGGATGTAGAGAACCAGAGAAGACTCTGCCTGTTTGCATTTCTCACACAATCCCTCTTGCACAGCCCATCCAACCTGCCCCCCCAAATCTGCTTCTGATTATGCTTAAGGCAAGCTTAAGCAAATGTTGTGTTTTTTTTCCCACAGTCAGGCAACATTTATTGTAACCAACATTTACCCAAATCAATACATTTTAATTGAAACTAATGGCAGTTAGCTTAAACCAACAGATTTTTCACTGGCCTAAGAACATTAAATCAATGTATTTCTCAAAATTGCTATATCTTATGTAAAACCATGCATTTTCATTTTATCCAGGACACATTTTTATTCTACTCTAATCTTCCAAGTTAAAGACTCAGACTGAAGTAATATATTTCTTTCTCTCATACCAGCCTTAAGATCTTGAATGAAAGAAACATATTAATCATTCAGATATATGAATTTGATTTCATTCAGTTTAATGTAACAGACATTTATTGAGCACCTACTGTTTGTGAGATACTATGTTTGACGTTCTGGAGGGTACAAAGTGATTAAGATAGAGTTCTTGCCCATAGAAGCTCATAATTTAGTGGTGAGTACTTCCATGGACAGAATTAATTATAACAAGACAAATAGCTAGGGAATGGCAATGAAGGAAGATATTAACTGTGATGGAAGGATTCAGGAGGAGATGTGAAGAAGGTGGCATTTACGTTCATCTTTGAATGATGGATACCTGTAGTAGAAAGAACATGCTATATAGATTAAATAAATAGAGCAGTGTATTAGTTAGGTGATGCCAGCTACTCTAGCCTATATACCTGCTATTTTCAAGAGTGTGAGAAAATGGAATGTTGTTCATTTCTCGTGCTCAGTGGCTGTTCCTCATCAGGAATTAATTGTTGTTAACTTGGTGATTTTAAGATAAAGGGTCCTTTTGCCTTATAACTTCAACATCTCTAGAACTATGAGTACTCTGTACCCAGAAGATAGAATAAATGAGCTTAGAGATAGATGACACACCTGTCTCATAACAGTCTTAGCCAAGAAATGATAGCAAGGACCTCTGCTTATATTCCATTGGTGGAAACTGGTCTTATTATTCTCTTAATGCAAATGTCTGGAGATGCAGATATTTCCTGAGAGGCCACTTCCTAGTCATCACTATATTATGGAAGGAGGAATGTGAGTTTAAGTCAACAGGGAGCTTCTTTGCTGCAAAGACATAGCATATGAAATACAGGCATTATGAATGTGGCATAACGAGGAACATATGGGGAAGGCATATAATTAATATTGTAGGAAGAAGTCAAGGTAAGAGTATGAAGAATACTCTATTCCACCCTAAAGTCTTAATTCTGCATGCAATTCAGAAACTGAATGTTTGCTAATAGAAAATATTTCCTAACCCTTATTATTCAGTAATGTGTATAGAAGAAAATAAAATAAAGACAATGCACAGGACACATAAGGATGCTATATTTGTGGACTTTTGCATGATTATTTAATATTTTGTGCACTCCATTTCTTCTTATATAAAATGAAACAGTTGGACTAGCCCCAAGAATTTTGACTTTCTATAATTTTCATTAATAAATCTAATCTAATATATTCTCTCTACATTTATTATTAAATATCTCATATGAATGAGAGAGACATTGTTCTAGGTTTTGGACAAAACTGGAAAATTTGTCCTCTTGTAGAAATTACTTATCAGGGGAGGACACAGAAAACATAAGTAGATGATAGGTAGATGGATAGATAGATAGATAGATAGATAGATAGATAGATAGATATAAAGGCAGATAAGTAGATGGATATATAATACTATATATATATTTATGTTTATATAAAATTAAATTCTATAAAAATGAATATCTTGGAGAAAGAACTTTAAAATAATGAGATAATCAAGTGAAGCTGTCTCTGAAAATGTTACCTTTAAACTGATTCTCATACAAATCAAGAAGAAGGTACACAGATAAGAAGACATAAAGAAAGTTGGTTAGGAGAAAAAATAGAATGTAAAGGAGGCTGGAACTCATGGCATGGGGACACTGGCTTGCCAGTGTGATTGAAGAGCAAAAAATGATAAGAATTAATTTGTAGTGGTAACCAGAATTAATATCGTATATTGCCTGTTGTGATTTGAGTCTTTTATTTTGTGACTTAGAAGAGAATGTGTATATAAGTTAGAAATTATTACATAACAGGCACTTACCAATACTTAGCCAAAATCAGCCGCCATTACTATCCTCTCAAGTGTACGGATGGGCTGTTGGCTCTGTAGGCTTGATAAGTCATGGCTGGGTTTGGCCACAGTATACTGTTAGTTAATGGATTGGCTGGGATCTGGATGATCTTGGATGTCTTTGGCTGGAAAATTCAGTTCTCTTTTAAGTGTCTGTGTCATTCTTCTAAGCAGAGACAGCAATGCTAGAGTAGAAACAGAAATACAAAGATGTGTTTAAAGTCTTTGCTTGTATTGTTAGATTTTATCACATTGGCTTAAGCAAAGCATACGGCTATGTCCAGAGTCAGTGTAAAGGAACAGAAGATGTGACATGAAAAGTATGAAACCGGGTCATTAGTTCAGTTGATGTACTATTATTCCCCTTCTGATTACAATGATTTCTTGTCTATGTCATAGGCAAAATGACCTCTTGTGGTATCGAAGAATCTCAAGAGATTATGGCAATCATGAAATTAAGTGTGGAGTTCAAAACTTTGAGTTATCTGGATGTGTTTTTCTGGTTCACTTTGTTGTTTCCACAGCTCCTGATAAGTCTCTTTCCCATTGGTCATTTCTGAATAAAGTATTGGGACATGATCCCTTTGCAAAGCTGTGTTATCCTCTTCCTTGTCTATTGTAAGTTGAAAGTCCAAATGTCTTTTGTCTAATTTTCTTTTAGCCCAACTAGGAGTACCTTTACTAGTACAACTCTGTGAAGCCTTTTGGAGCTTTTAATGCATCTGATGTTTATCCAGATATGACTTACTTTCTGTAGACCTCCTGCTATTAGGAGATCAAGCTTTTCTGGGGAGATGACTTTAAGATTCCTAGAAGCCTTTTCGTTGATCTGAGACAGGTATTAGGCACTGTCTCTATTCTTTCTTATAGGTACACCCTGAATTTAAGCTCCGACTCCATGGTGCATTACTTTCAGAATTCCCTGCCTACAAAAGAGACTAGAGATGAGAAGCAGTTTTATTTTTCACTAGAGAAAGCCTAATTCTGCCCCAGCCAACGTCTTTTAGCTTACCTTATTCTTGTACTACCGAATTGTCAGCAAATAGATCGAGCTGCCACTTTCAATATTCTGCATAGAAATCTAGCAATTTCACCATTTTTTCATAATTGCATAATGCAAGATATCACTTTTTAGCCTATTCTAACAGCTCTATCAACTTTTTACAAAACCTCTGTCTACTACCTAGTCCCCAAGCTAATATCATATGTTTTATATTTAAGATAGAACCCCACTTTCTTATACAGAAAACTCAACCCCACTTTCTTATACAGAAAACTATCAAACAGGGTTTATCTGGGAAAATGGAACCCATCACAACAGTAGTGGGAATAAAGGATTCAATCTTACATAATTTCATGAAGTAGAGCTGTGTAAAGGAAAAGCCAAAGAATGAGAATAGATATCCCTCACTGAAATCTTACAAGCCAAGCACATCTGACCTGGAAGTAGATCCACAAAGGGAAATCTACGGAAATTCCTCTTTATATAACCACCAACAATGTGGGTCTACAGTGAACATCTGGGGTTTGGTTTGGATCTGCTACTTGTGAACAGAGTCACAGAATAGAGGAGAAGGAAGAATTATGTATCTTCCATAGAGTAAACAGTTTTATCTGCCATGGATAGGGTATGTATTCATTTGACATTTATATGACAAGCATTGTCCCTAAGCAGTAGGGAACATGGATATAAAATACAATATCCTCTTCTTGAAGGTGCTCACAGAGAGAAAAGAGGGAGAAGCAACAATGCAATGGTGGAAGGATTAGCAGAAGACTTAGAGATTAGCAGAAAGCTAAGAAAGGACATCCATTCCATTTGTTCCTTCACTTGATCAAGAGACTTCCTACTTTATCCTAACTATGACAGCTAAAGTAATCACTGTAACAATGTCTTCACATGGAAAGGCTTAGGCTTCCTCCTCTCTCCCTGATCAGCAAAACCAGAGGCAAACCCTGAGGCTAGAGGAAGGGAAAGAGGCCTTACTAATTTTAAGAGTACAACAACCCTAGGGATGTAATGTTCTTCCCTTCTTTGGTTGTTTATCTCACTTTTCTTGGACATAGAGAAGAAAGTAATACTCCTTCCATTACCCCTAAAGACTTTTGATCAACTTCATTATAACATGAGCATTAAAGTAATTAATTATTTAGAGAAGAAAGTCATTCAAATTATTATCATAAGCATGTTACACACACCAGGCCTTACTGACTCTTAATAGAGAGAGGTCACTAGAGATGTGGATGATCAGAGAGATTTCAAGAATGGAAAAAAGGAGCCATGTCCACCTAGCTTGCCACCAACGAGGGGGACAGAGAGAGAGAGAGAGAGAGAGAGAGAGAGAGAGGAAATAGTATTATGATGGTATGTAGTCTCTCCCTCCAACCCCTACATTGCCCTTAAGGCATTATTTTCCCTGATGCTCTACTTTCTGGAGGCTGAGTGGCAGAACAGAAAGAACATGGAGTCAGAAATCTAGATGGATCTGAGTTTTTAAAACAAGCTCTAGTGTCCATGATTTAGAGTAAGTTATTCAGTAGCACTGAGTTTTACTTACTTGTTTACCAATAAAATGGAAAAGTTGCACCTCTGTCATAGGGTGGTTACTGGATTCCCCAAGAAAGCAATATTATGACTATTCTTCATGAGCCCATTGATTTTTATTATTTTATTATTATGTAAAATTGACTCCTCCAGTATTAATGATTTTTTAAATCATTTTTAAAAATGAAAATGTACATTTATATCATTTAGATTATATAACCTCAAGAAGAACAATTAATGAAATAATAATGAAGCCAAGTTTCTGGGGAATTACTACATGGTAGGTATGCTATATACATAATTTTTAATCCTTATATTTGTAAAAACCACCTCACTTTGGAACTGCTTCACCACTTGAATAGTCTTCTGTACATCTTTTATCCTATTGAATTTCAGCAGTTGCATTGTGATGTGAGTAGCTGCTTAAATGCTCCATTTTACCAAACACACACCTGTTCTGCATTGGGCAATGCTGGCAATCACATGCTTAATCAGACACAGACTTGCACACCAGCATTTTCAGCAGGGGGGACCCAATGAAGATTAAATTAACTCTTACTTTGACCAAAGCCATACAACAATTGGTTGACTTTCAGCTGAAAGTTGTGGTTATTCTTTGAGTATTTAATTGCATACAACATAACTGGCTTTTTGGTTGCTTTCCCAAAATTTACTCATGAAATTTGCCTGTGTGATTATACTTTGTAAAAGATCACTAAGTTTACAAAGCTTTGCAGCTCCATTTTTTCCCAGTCAAATTACCAAGGGATGCTATGTGGTATTTACATTGGTCATAAGCATGTAAGTATTAATTGGACAGGGGTACCTTGCTCAAGTGGTAGAGCACTTGACTAGCAAGTATGAGGCCCTGAGTTCAATCCTCTCTTACTAAAAATATCCCACAAATAAAGAAAAGAGAAAGGTATATATGCATTTATTTATTCATAAAAATGTTACATTCTCTGGAATGTGCATTCCCTGGTAACATTCCCTCTTTGCCAAATGGACTATTTCCCTGTTTTTCTCTCTACCAATATGGTTGATTCCAAGTGGTTGATGAGGAACAAGATCCCTTAGCAGTTCTTGTTTTTGAGAAAGGAGGGAGAGGGCTGGCCTTGTATTAGTTTTCTTAGTGTTTATGGTGTGTGAGAACAGAGAAAATGAGTTTTCTGGACTTGGGAGCAGATGTTGCTCAGCTTTCTAGAGGCCACTGAGAACTCATTAGAATCAAGGGCCTGAGTGAAACATTGATTTGATTCCTTTATGTGAGTCTCCAAGTCAAATACCAGTTGAGGGATGGAATTTTTAGAATTTATCACAAATAATTTTCCTATTAATTTTTATATATGTGTGGAATTGCTATATTACATCTGAGATGTGTATTGTAGAGAATCTAGGCCTAAGTCTCTGCTCTCACCTCTACTGGTTGTGTATTTTAAGACAAGCCACTGAACTTCCAGCTTCAGCTTTCTCTCTTTTATGAAAAGAAATAATAATCTTTAGCTTACAAAAATTTTGATAATTAAACATAAAACAAATACAGAAAGTCTACTGCAGTGCCTGCTACCTAAATATTTATGTTGATATTCATCTGCATAAACATATGACATGTGTTTAATGATTGCATATAAGATTTACATGCTGTCCATAAATATGTACTACAAATTTAAGTGGAGTTTTTCCTTTGTCTTGGATTTGTGCCTGAAACCCAAAGCCGAAAACAAATTGGTACTGAAGTGCCATACATTTTACATAGATTTTGTGAAACACTTCCCACAACTCTGTCCTGACAATTTCTGCTGGATCTTACATTAAGACGGTAGAACTGGCCCTACCACCAGCTGTCAAACGGAGAAAGTGCCACACACCCCTTCCTGGCTAAGCAGTAAGACTGGGAAGAAGAGAAATCGAGAATATCTAGTATACTGAGGAATACAGTGAGTATGATTATGATTAGAAAGGATGTGCTCCTCCACTCTGCAAAGCTAAGTCGTGATGTTAAGAAGAGAACTCCTCTTAGAGATTGGCAATGTATGAAAGCAATCAAGACTTGCATCTGATTCCTATTAAATTATTGATAGACTAAAAAATTAATCACTGTGAAAAAAAATATTGGGAGAAACAACCTGAATCTCCGGAAGGTTTAGGACTTCCATTAGCCTAGAGCCTGGGGTTCTGTTATTCTGCATACATTTCTGAATATGAAAGACTTGCTTTTGACAATAAGACGAAAGACCTCACAATGTAATGTGCTTAGGAAGAAGATATGGCAGCTTCTTACTTCACCCTAGTTTCCTGTAGTCTGGAAGAAGGACATTGAAAAGGAAAATCAGCTACTCCTGATTCCAAAGAACTCAATGCTTTCAGGTAGAAGCAGATAACGCTCAGCTGGCCAGGTTTTCAAAACTAAGAGAGTGTGTTGTACGCATGGACTGCTGTTAAAGTGCTGACTGATCTACCTAAAAGGTCCAACTGTTACTGTGTTAGGTTAGTGCTAGTCATGGCTCCGTTGATAGACAACACTGACAATGAATGGGATAAATGAAGCCAGAGTGGCATTTGGGTTATTTCCCTGAAACCAATAAGTTGAGAAGGTAGTCTCTTTTCTTTTTCCCCTCCTATGAGTTAATGAAGAGGCTTTGAAAAGAGACAGGTATTAGAATAGTAGGAGGTAGGAAAATGGTGACCCAACCTCAGAATTCTTGGAGCCATGGCTTAAGTGTAGGTTATTTTATCACCTCCATTTGATTTATAAGGAAATAGAGCCCACTTGAGTGTGAGTGACTAACTCAAATGACTAATCCAGACAGCCAAATCCAATGGTAGTGGTTCTGAGATTCAAAACTGTAAGATATGAATCCAGTGTCTACAACTCCAAATCTTGAATTCAAAATTGAAATCTGTTCTGAAGTTTTAATAATCAAAGTCTACACATATTTTCACCAAAGAAAGTGTGAAGTAATTTTGACAGATCAGGTTTGAAGACAGATTTGAGTAACAGAAAACAGAAAACACTTATTTTTTATACCTCACCAAGTTAAAACTATGTGATAAACTCTCAATAAAACTGATTATAAAACATAAGTAAACATGTACATGGCATATATATTACATATGGCATATATTAAAAATTGAAGGTTCTAAAGAACAGCTAGTAAAATAATACTGGAAAAAATATTTATAAGTATAAAAACTATTGTGGTGTATATCATTTACATAATCTATGAGAAAATTCTATGCAAATATTAGACATAAGTATTGGCAATAATTGAAATTATTGATCATTATAGATTGGATTTATCTTTATTTACTAGGTGTTCACCATTATCTTTCTTTGTTGAAAAAAATGGAGAGAAGACATACACATCCTCTTAAGAAAACCACTGCTCATTCTTTATATTTATGTCATTACAATGGAAATGGTAGATGCTTGATCACAGGGGATATTTAATATTAGATTGAAGGAAATATTAAAAAGCACAGCAGACTGGATAAAACAAGTCTGTACTGGCACTGGGGAGGATACTGGTGACATGGTAGACCTTCTCCATATCTAATTTTGATAATATGATTGATGATGTGATTTCTCATAAGTGGTAGAAAGAAACAACATCAAAACTAATCACATTATGCTGGCATTTGGAAGTCTAAATAAAAGGTATGTGAACTCATTACAGGAAGATATTTTTTCATTTGAAATTTAAATTTGCCAGCCCATCCATATTTGTCTGGGAAACTTGTGAATTTTTTTGTAGATGAAAATGACCAGAGTTGAGTAATCAGTTCCAACTGATTACTGTTTATAACAGGCAGCCAAGGGAATTCCTGGCAGCTACAGATCTGCCTTTACAAATCTCAAGAACAAGAAGGATGATCTGATACCTTCATTCTCTGTAACCATGCTTCTCTGTCCTCTCAAAAGAAGAAATGACACCCCCCCTTCCACCAGATGCTAATGGAATTTCTCTTTGCAAATTCCCTGGTGGTTTTATTTTTTTCTTTTCAATGGAAATGTTTAGAAGCATTAAAGTAAGAGGATAGTATGCCATTATTTTACACACTTTTCCATGATACAGTCCTAGCTGTGCGGCAGACTCTACCAAGGGGGAAATTAACTATAATATAAAAACATGCACTAGAAGAACTCAAGAAGTCTATCATTTTTCCAATATGCAGTATTGAAGCCCCACAGTTGCACACCCTACACTTAAGCTATCATGAAATTTAGGCTATTTGAAATGTTACAAATGTGCAAGCTATCCCCATTATCCTAGATGGGCAATACAATTTATGGAAGATATAATAAATAGAAGGAAATTTAGTATGTTTGTTCAATACAGAGTAGGTAATTGAAGTACAGGATCCAAAAGTAAAACCATAAACAATAATTAGGTAGTGAAAATGTGGAAAGTTGACCGTGACCCACATAATAATACAGCTGAGCATCAGCAAAGACAGAAGCTGGCTTGCAGTTGGAAGTAGCTTATAAAGGCAGTGTATGCTTAATAAACATCTGGAGAAACTGTGATAATATCTGAAGAAAAAATCTTCTGAAGAAGGGAGCTCTCTAATCTTAACCTTACAATCTTCATTTGTGGAGGAACATATGATTACATAGATATTATTATGTACATCTGGAGTAGAGTTAGTCTGATGTCTCTGTAAGCCTCAGCATTGAGCAAATTGCAATAAAAATGTGTTGCATTGCTTAGCACATCTAGTATCACTGAGAGTTTGCAAGTTAAAAGTTCCCCTTGAGTTTGTTGTGCTATGTAGGTAATTGGATACAGATGACACAAAAAGATTCTATCTACTTTAAGCAAAATTGCAAGTTATTGGAAAGACTAAAGTGGCTCATAGGGTAACCAGGATTTTGGAGGATTGTGCTGAAAACTGAGCAGAGCTAGGCAGCATAAACATGCTGGATAATCATTACTTAAGGCTGAAATACACATTGTCTAACCAATGCCTTCCATGTGCTCAAGAGTCAATGTACCAGGGAAAAAACACTTGAGGGACTGATGGAGAATTATGTGTCCTCCATCCAGATGTAGTGGGCTAAGGAGAGGTGGAATATACGCCTTGGAACTTTCCTTAGGAATCATGCTTTTGGGTGTTTAAAAAGTTTCACATTATTTAATAGTCCTTTTGCTAAGCACTAAGATGCAAAAGCACTAAGGCCTAGGATGTAAAAGTCTCACCTTTTAAGAATTTTTGACATACATGAATCATTGTAGGAAGTAGGAAAGGGAGGAATACAAGATAGAACATAAAGGTTGGCCTTATATCCTACTTTGCATATCAGGGGAGAGAAGTATTGAAATGTAAATTAATGTGCCTCATTTCATGACTGGAAAGAAATTAGTGTGAGTAGTCTACAATAAGACAATTAAGATGACCTTAATTTATTGACCAAATTAGAATATTTTTGAGAGTGAAAGGGAGACATTATTAATAACAAAATAACAGACTTAGAAAGAAGTATCCATGACGTAGCAGAATGTAATAAACCTGAGAAGGATAGCATTATATAAAAGACACTACTTATGGCTTTGCATGCTGTAATTGAAAACATCTGGAATGATAGAACTTTCTACAATGATTACTTAGTGTTAAACAGAATACATGTGAAAAGCAATTCTAACTGGGTAATCTTGGGAAAACACTTAACTTCCTTAAGTCTCAGTTTCTTCATCTATCAGACAAGTTTTAAGAAATTACTTTCCTTGTTGAGTTATGATAGAACTGTGTACATAAAGCATCAAAAACAGTTAACAAGATATAGTAAGCATTAACTCAACCAACTAAATTTTTCTGAGCCCCATCAAGTGTGCCAGGGGTTGAGATGTGTGCCATGGAGTTTAGTTTAGAGGGTGACTCTTCAAGACACAAATCGCTGCCTCTACGGTGGTATGTGCTGTAATGCGGGCAAACATTGTGTTCTATGGAGAGATGCTAAGGAGGCCCAAAGGTTTGCTGTAAAAAGATTTTAAAATCCTTCAAGTTCTGCTAGTATAATCTTGAAAACATTGTATACGGTCAGACCTAGAAAACTAGGTCTCAAATTCTCAACTGAATCTAAATGTTTTGCTTCTTCATTTAGCTTTTTTTCCTTTTGTATTTTGTTTATCTGTTAATTTCAGCTATTTTCAGAAATATGTCCTACCTAAGTAGCCAAAGTTGTGCAATCACAGAACCTCACTGTCATTTATTTATATATTTACCCAAAAAAGGATTTTTCATGTATCTAAGACATGCCAGACATAGTACTAGTTGCTAGACATACATTGATGAATAAATCCAATAAGGCCCCTCTCCTCATGGTGCTTATAATCTAGTGTGTCCCTGATAATTTACATACAATTATTGTGGGCAACCTTCTCATATATCATACGAACTTGTATATTTTGTGTATATTATACTATCTGTATGTAAGACTGTGTTCCTCAAACTGTAAGGGCCATTTTTCCCAGTCTATTGTATTGATATTTACGTGCAGTTCATGCTACTTGAAACCTGTCACACATGACAGACAACAACAAAGTCAATCAGTAGCCAGTACTACTAATGAGACAAGTCCACTGACCATGAACTTGGATGTCACTACAGTGGCAAATCGCTGTAAAAGTTTCTAGGCACTTTCCAAGTGCAACAGTGTGTGGATCAACTTCTGTCCTCAGATCATATAGTGAGGAGCAGTGATAGAGAGAACAATTACCTAAAAAAGTCTATTGTGTTAATGGAAGTTAGAGGAGGGTTTGAGAAGCAGTGGGAGGAGGAGGACTGGGACCAGGGACTAGAAGCAGGAAGCAGAGTGAGAAAATGGGGAGATGGAGGAAGAAAAGGAGTTACCATTTTCCTCCAGAAGTCCCTATTGTCATAGCTTGTGTGCTAGGTAGACTGCATACCATTTGGACTTGTTGTTACTGAGATTGTTATGAATCACGCATTATAAGTTTACTGCTCCGTCATTCAGCTTCATGGACTCCTACCCAGCAAATCCAAATGGAAAAAGCTGTGCAACTGTTTGGAGCAGGGTTAAGGGAAGAAGTTCTCAACTTCCCATATGAATGACTCAGATAGGAAAATAAATGGGAAATATTTAGCTTTCTAATTGAGAGTATGGTGAGGAATCAAAGATAACAGGAGCTATTGGATAGTAATTTAGAATCTTGAAAGAGAAAATCAGCTAAGTCACTTTTCTGGGAAAAGTTAACACTGCTATTAAACTATTCATTTTACTCCCAGACATTACCAGTGGCATAAAGTGAGATCATATCCTATTGGTGAACCTTTTGTGAAGGAAAGACAATTTAATAAGCTAATTTATAACATACTTATAAATACCACTACTAAAGAAATGCATTGCATGTCTTAACTATTTTTCATTATAAAACTAATGTGAGTATATATTTTTCTTCAATTTAGGGAGGAGGGACTTATAAAATTAAATATAGTAATCTTTGTACATGTCTATTATTTTCCTAATACCAAAATTTCTTTTTGATAATCTTACATTTTATAAAACAATACCTTCTCTTTAAATAATTAGAAAACAAAGAAACATATATTCTACATTTATTCATAATCCCCACATCCAAACTCAAACACTAAATTTACTTTGTGGTTTATTCTGCCCTTTTCTTTCAATAGCACCAATTTTTGTCCTTGAAATAACTAGGTCTACATAACATTTCTAGTTCTCAGAGTAATAAGTTTCTGTGGCAAACTGGGATTCAAACACTGCAGCAGAACTTCAAACAGCAAGCCCTTTGTTGATGCAACCACTACAAAGGTTGACTATATTGGCTTTGTGGATATGGCCCTGATATTCACAAAAGAGGAAATTATCTGGAGCTTTTTAGCTCAGCAAGAATCAATGCTTAAGCCATATCTGAATTCCTGTAAATTCAGAATTAGCGAGGTCCAAGTTAATGAGGTTTGATTGTATCCTGGGCTATTGATAAAATTGTAATGCCACAGATTCGATGCAGGGACTCCTACTGAAGTTAAATTCATTGCTACTTCCATAACAGTTGAAGCGGGCAGATTCTTCCTGGTACCCAACATCAGCGCTTTTTAGTTACACTATTCTGTAGTATAAAGTGAACCTATAGAATAACCTAGCAGAGGAAGTCAGCACATTTTGAATAAGCACCAGCATATTTTTCACTTCTCTGCAGACCCCTATTTGCTTTCAAATGGATCAGATTTCCTTTCTTTGAATCTTTAGCTTTTGTCCATTAGTTCCCCCAAAGACTATTTTGTCAAACAAAGCAAAACACTTCAGAAAAAGACTGTAAGTTCTTTGCAGAGTTATAGCCTATGCTTTGTTTATGTATAGTGAACACTTACTGAGTTAGCACTCCCCAAAGGAAAATTGAGAGAGATATCAGAAAAATGTTTTCAGTAATTGCTACTTGGTTTGATCTCCTGGTATTTTGTGGTGTTTTATGCAGCATTAATGATATCACCTGAGATTCTAAGAATACAAAAGAACTCCGAAGTACAGGTCCATGTCAAACGTAAGGGAGGGATTTTAAACTCTGAGGGAATCAATTGAGTTGATATTTAAATGTTTCTCTTAGAGAAACATGTGACAACATGCCTCCAAAAGACTTTAACTATTTTAATATCTGTGTGTGTGTGTGTGTGTGTGTGTGTGCGCGCGCGCATGTATGGGACCACAAATACTGTGGGTAAAAATCCAGTCTTCTCTGTCAAGCATACAGAAATTTCTAATCAAGTTAAACTTTTTGACAAATCAGCCAATTAACTTTCAGTATCCTTCTAATACATGTTGGTAATTTATGTAAATTTGGAAGCTACTGAGAAGCCTTTTAACTTCATTTAATTTGGCCTGAAAATTGTTATTTGGAGTCTCTAAAGGTTGATTATTTCCACTCATGAATATTTGGGATTGGGAGAGTGATAGAGGAGACAGAGAGAAGGTAATGAATAAGTTCATACCATTTACCACCCTGAGTAACTCACTATGTTTGACTGCCTTGTGGCTGACCCTTCTCCAAGGCCTGAAACCTACACATTACCAATAGGTAATGAAAATGCCCATTCAACAGATTAAAGCACATGCTAGTATCTGTAGCCTTCAATACACCTGTACTTTATTCTGAATTATATCTCTATGTTGCTCTACCTTTATCCTTAGATACAAAATGCCTATACCTCTGGGCTGTTAGAACTGCAGGCAGATTCTACATTGAGTTGGTTTTTAGTTCTACAGGGTAAGGAACAAGTGTCAGAATCAGCGTCTGGAATCTAACTCAGGTGGCACAGATAACAACTTTACTAATGGTAGGCAGACATGCAAAGTACACAGTTAAGAATCTAGTTTTTGAAGTTAATCCCTCTGAATTCCCATTGAGTCCCTTTCTAAGCTATTTGGTTAACCTCTCCCACTCTCAGTTTTTTTGGCTATGTAATGGGATAAAAAGACCTTCCCTGCAGTGTTGCCATAATAATGAAAAGAGATGGGGTGTTAACTAATGTTGGAATTGTAGCTTTAGATGGTTAAAAAAAGAGCTTGAATTCCTAACACCATCACAAGGCAAAGAAAACAGGAGGACAGATACCCTAATCTGAACCTAACATCTGTCCCCACAAACCCAATTGTTAAGTGGAACTGTGGTTCATTAAAGAACAGCACAAAATCCATTCAGAATTCCTGCAATTGTCCATCCATTGGGGGAGCCTTGAGATCCCACATGCATACTCCTCATTCTACTGGATATTATGGGACATGTGTAAGAAGAAGAAATAATAATTGTGAATGAAATGAAAATAGTTAACGCATATACATACATATATATATATATATATATAAATATTTCAGTGATTTCTAAGGACCTGTCTTGCCATTCTATTTTGTATTCTCTTACACAATCATATTAACAATAGTAGCTAGTATTTAGTGACTGCTGAGAATGAGCTAGGCAATGTTCCCAGTGACTCATTTAAGCTCAGGTAAATATGTTGTTATATGCATTTTGAAAAAGTAAACAGAGGCACAGAATCACTAAATCATTTTTGCAGTGCTATACTGATCTGAACAAGTAACCCACATTAAACATCTGGGCTGTCTGATTCAAGTATTTACCCTCAATGCCGAACACCTTAATTCACCAAAGAATAATCTATCCCCATCCCACACTATGTCTTTTATCTGAACATTGATACTGATCTCTCTTTCTTTATATATGTGTGTGTCTACATATACAGAGACACATATATTCATATGTAATTATATTTATGTATGTATATTTACACACATATACTCATATTTTATATATAAACATATATATATGAATCTATCTCTCTATATATACACAACTTACATAATTATATATCAACTATTTGGGTGGTTTTGAAGTGTGAAAGAAAGTTGTTTTCTGCATGTCAAAGTGGGTATCTGAGCTAGGCGTAGTGATGCATGCCTACAATCCCAGGACTCAGAAGGCTGAGACAGGAAGACTGTGAGTTTGGGCCAGACAGAGCTATCCTATCTCAAAAAAAAAAAAAGTAGGAGAATTGTTTAGATGGGTGTAAAAAGTGGTCACAATAATTAGTGGTCATTGGTTAAGAGTGTTGGCTCTGGGGCTAGATACATAGATTCAAATGCATCTTTACTATTTCTTAGCAATTAATTCCCATTAGCCTCAGTTTCCTCATCTTAAAATGACCTTGGTAGTGTTTTGTTATTAAGTTCTCTGAGTTGTGTTTGTCTTTAAAATTTTTAGAATAAGCCCCAAAATAGTAAACTATGTATATTTTAGATAATATTATGATCATTTGACTTTATTGTAGAGCGAGAGAATCAAATGGTAATTATGGGGAACGAACTTCAACTTACTAAGAGAAATGGATTTGAAAGGTTGTCCAAATATGGAAGTAGAAGAAATGCATTTCTTATCAGTGGGTACTTCCAAGGAAGTTAGACTTGGTACAGATTCTGAAAGAAATATTATTTACTCACTGGATTGCTGTCAGATTCACTTCTAGAAACTGACTTTTAATGCTGTGGTTTTATGCTTCTTTGTAACCTTTATCAACTATGATCACCTTAATGCCAGTTGGTTTATAAGAATAAGGAAGTAAAAGAGTTACAAAAGTGAGTTGTAGAACAAGATCAAAGTTTAAGTTTGACAATTTGACCTTGTGAGTCCAGGCTGTTACTTTTAAGTGCTTTGACTCTTGCTGAGAGAGAAATGCTGGTATGTTGTATGTAGCACTAGGACCAACAAAGTACTACAGAGGACATTTAATATGAGGAAGAGGCAGCCAACAATGGCCTAGAGTAGGAACTGCTATCCAAGATAATTTAGAGCCAAACAAGCTAAGGACACTGGTTTGCTTGAAGGGTTGGGTCCAAGAGCAGAAGGAAGCCTCATCAGGTGTAAAGGCAAAGCCAGTCTTTGCATAAGTCTCCCTGAGAGCTCTAGCAACAACTAGAGAAACAACGGTGATAAACAACTACACCTAGGTTTCCCAATCATAGCTCAGCAAAAAAGAATGCAGGTGAAATAAATAACACCCCCACCCCACGTTTCAGTGGTCTCTGGCTACAATTATATAGAAGCCACCGTTCTCCTAGAGTTTCATCTTTTATTTATTAGCATCATGAGACATCCTGGAAGTAACTGAATTATGCGATCAATGTTAACGCTAATCAAAGTTATCAACGTTGAGTGTTCTCCTCGCCACATGGCGTGGCCCGGGCTGCTCCCATGATGCCAATTGCATGATTTGTACATAGCCCTAATTTGCTGATTACACTGATCTTCTGAGTTCCTGCTATTCTGAGTTTTTACCCCCTTGCTATTTTTGGATTTCGTTCAGCATTGATATTAGGGAAATGCCATTAGGAAGAACAAGATATTCAGTATAAAACCTAGACAGAAAAGCTTTAGAACTTAAAATACATGAATCTTCTGAGCATCTGGGTTAGTAACTATTATATATTTAATAGTTATTTTAATGAGAAAAAGGAAACGAAATTTAAAAGATACACTTTAAATGATGTATATATATACATATATATTATTTCACATATATGTATTAGTCAAAATTTAACTAGACTTATGAAATCACATGACAAGTGCAGGAAATTACTTCTTGTACTAATGCATCTTGTCTTATTCATTCTCAGATGGTGAGTACAAATCCATAAAAATATGTTGTAACATCAATGCATAATGCTCTATTTCTTCTTAGACAGAAGGGAGCTTCTGGATTCAGAGTAGGAGATGATTCAAAGGATATTAACGGTGGCTTAATTTGACGCATAATTGGGTCAAATTTCCATTGTAGCAAAGCAAAAGCCATGTATATGATTCCTTCTTTTTTATTATTAGGATATAGTAGTTGTACAAAGGGGTTTCACTGTGATATTTACATATGTGCTTACAATGTATCTTAATTAGATTCATCCCCTCTACAATTCTCCCTCAACCTCCCTCCACCCCTTCTTAGAACAATTTTAACAAGTTTCATTATTCAATTTTGTACACTTATACAATGTACATCAACCATATTCACCTTCCTTCACCTTCTCTGTTTACTCTCCCCTCTCCCACTAGTACTCTCCTCTAGTGCAGACCCATTTTACTTTCCTGTCCATTTTTAAGTGTATATTGGTTATTAAAAGGGGGTTTACCTTGGTATTTCACCCATATTTCAATCAGATTAACCCCCTCTATTACTTATACTTTCTCACCCTGCTCCCCTATAAATAGTTTATAATGCATTTGGTTATACTTTCTTCATACCTAGAAACAATGTATTTCAATATTATTAATCTCTGTCATTCTCTTTTCCTCTCCTGCCTCCCCATAGTCCATTCAGAGAGACCCACTATTACAGTCATATTCTCTATCTATCTACCTCTCTCTATCTATATATGTACATACATACATATATATGCATGTATAAATGTTTGTATATATATGTACAATCATATATATATATACACACACATATATATGTATATTTATCCATACATTTATCTTTTAGGTCTAACTAAAAACATGTGACCTTTTGTCTTCTGAGCCTGGCTTACTTTGCTTAACATGATGATCTCAAGTTCCATCCATTTACTTGCAAACTACATCATTTCAATCTCTTACTGCCTCAAATGAAGTAGAAAAACAAAAGAAAAATTTTCCTATCATTAATGGGGCAATGTCACCTTCATCACTCTATTTTACAACTTTGAGCTTTAGGCCTCCTTATGGGAATAGTTTTGTTAAAAGCAAAAATATGACCAGTTAAAGTTTTCTTAAGTAAGAAAAAGGTTCTAGAATGAGGCAGCATTTCAGGCCAAAGATAGCTCTGAATGTCTTCCTTTACAATGATGAGCTGTTTTTATAATGAGAAATGACATAACGAGATTACCTGATTGATGCCATTCAGCGTTTTCTTCATTTGGGAATAATTTTCCATTCAGCCTGGAATTGGCTAAGGGGTCAGCAGCTGTGATTGGTTGAAGCTCAGTTGCTTGGTTAGAAGGAAACAGTCCATGTAAATTTACAGTTTGTTTACACATCAAGCTAGGGCGCAGCTCTCTAAATACAGAGACCACTTTGGGCCAAAGCTTATTACCCAGTACAGAGACAAGTTTAGGCAAAACTTACAAAGTTGTCTGTTTCCTAGGTGTTTATGAGGTGTTATGAGGATGGAACAACTGGCAATGTGAACTCTCTACTGTGGGTTGAGCAAAGCGTACTTTTCTTAGTAATGGTTCCCTCCTCCCTTTCTGCTTGAGGCAGTCACCTTATCCTGACTTCTTCATCCTTGAAATTCATGATGATTTGACTTTAGTAACACAAAGACATCTTTTGGCTTGGGAGAAAAAATGACTAGGCACGCTATGACTCATCTCAACTCTGAATAGTTCATCATCTGTTTTTAACATTTATACTCTTTGTATAGCTATGGATTGAAGAAACTCCTACTATGGTATGCGACATAAATTTGTAAAATAATATTTTTGTTTCATAGTTACAAAAATGCTGCTTATCTACTTTTTAAATTTTGATTAAAAGTAAGACAAGTATAAAGAAACTAAAAAGTGCTCATAATTCTACAGTTCATTGTTAACATTGTTAAATACTTTTTCCTGGTATGTCTACTGAGCTTCCTATATGTTTACATATAGGTAGATACAGATAAACAAAAAATACAAACATATACATATAATTTACCTGTATGTAAGTATATATATATTTATAAAACATTCATGGATGTATTAATAAATATACATAAGTCATACATAAATGTATATACACATATATGTAAATGTATGTTCATGTACAATGTGTTTATGTAAGTAGTAGACATAGTGTATGTATGTGTTTGAACTATAAGATTGTTTCCAACTTTTCTTCTGCTATCCATAATGCTATAACCTAGATATATAACTTTTCATTTCAATTTGTATTATAACCTTAAAGTGAATTTCAATCAATAGACTCACTAAAGGTGTGGCAGGCTAGTTGCTGTGTATTTAAATGGCATATCTGCCAGCATTTATTTGGATTAATTGGTGGTAATAACATATCTGTGGTTTAGTATTTTGAATAAAGAAATATGTTCTGGGTATATGGTCATTTTAAAATGTGTTGATTTTTAGATGAGATTATTACATTTCTATTTAAATTAGGCTCCATCGATCCGAACTGGAAAAATAAAATCTACCAGGTTATATTGGAGATTTCTCTGCTTGTAAGCACACAAACCATAAGTTAATCACCAAGATTCAGTCAACACAACATAATGTAACAAATATTAAATCTCTAGATTGCTGACGAAATTGAAAATCTCACCAGATAACATTCTTCTGATTCTTATCCATGTCCCAGGCTCCCCAGAAGGAAAAATCCCTCTTCTTAGATCCATTTTTTTAAACTGCCATCTTGCTTTGTTTCTGTTTGTCTCTCTTCTGCCATGGGAGGCAGCATAGGGCTTTCTCTCATAAGACTTTGGTTGTTCTCATCTTAGAACAGGCTTATTTTCCACTTTAAGGCTAACAGACTAAACTGTCTGGGTACCTTGAGAAAGTTGTAATGGATATAGCTATTTTGGTTTACTTGTCTAAAACAAAATGAATCTGAATGCTACCTATAAACATGTGACTTAAGCACTTTAAATTTACTACACTCTTACATAGAATGTAGGTTGTAAGTCACTGAATAAATGAATGAATGAATATTTGCTTTTTTTTTATGATTATCTAATCTTCAGGAGTCCTTACCCAATGGATGGGATGGTAAATTGACAAAACCTGTCAATATAATCTAGTCTCTGTCTAGTGACTATTCCATCAAGGCCATCCGTTCCTTTGCTCCCTTACCTAGATGAGAGCTAGAGAAAGATTTTAGCCTTTTGGTATGACTGAAGAGGAGCTATCTCACCTTTATTCTTTTTGTTGAGTTTTATACAGCAAGGTAGCTGGCTGCTGGGTGAGCACTTTGGAGCATCTTTTAATATGTGCATCTGTGTCAATCTCTGGGTTACCTGCTGGCAGGTTCTGCTGTTGTCTGCTCCAGAGCACCAGCTGTTCCTCTGCTTGGCTTGGCCAGTATCCTCGGCCCAGCTCTTTGGTATTGTGGAGGCCTCAAGAGACTGGACTGCAGCCACTAGACCATTCATGGTGCTGCCCTGTTGCCTTCAGTTATAGAGCTGCATCTGTATCTGCTATCAGAGCAATTCTCCCTGCTAAATTTCTCAAACAACCCTTCACCCTCGACCCAATCACCCCTTACACACCTATTCAGGCCCTTTGTACTCAGGAGTTCAATGTTGTGCAATTCCTGAATGCTAACTTAGGCGCCACATTTACACAGCTCATCAATTCCAGCTTTTTGTTAGAGAGGAGGCACGGGACACAAAGAACTTCTCTCAGAGCCATAAAGAGGAACCCATGAGAACTATGTTGCTTTTATTGTCCTTTATTTATGATATCTCTTTCCCTCTGTGAGGGAGGTCAGGTGACCTCTCCTCTGCTTCCTCTTCTTCCTCTTCCCACAAATTACCATGCTGGAAGAACCAGCTTTCCTTTCTCTCTTACTCTTTAGCAGTGACTTTTGCCTTGTTAGATTTTCTTTTTTTCTCTGGAGGCCCAAACATGACAACTTAGCTTTTGTTGTAGATAGGATGAAGAAGGAGAAATATAATAAATACATATGGATTTGAATTTTAGAAATACTATTTTATGGATTTATTATAAGAAGAGAGACTGATTTCTAAGATGCCCCATGGAATATTGTATTAAATTTAGGTCAGGAAGAATACCTGGGCCCCCTATCAAAACAATAAGAGTTAACGCTTCCCCGACATCGTTACGTGTCAGGTCAATTCTAAGCATGCTACCTGTATTAACCATATCCTGTGAGACAAGCACCATTGTTCTCACCATCTTAGAGATAAGAAAGGAAAAGCATGAAGTTACTTATTGAAGACCAAACAAGATAGAGATTTCAACCAAGACATGATTTCCTTATTTGGAAACAACAGAAGAGACAGAGTAAAAGTTATCAACAAAGAACAGATGAACACCAGCAACTTATAAAAGATTTCAAATTTTTTTACCCAAAGTTCTGTATAAGTTTACACTTGGAAGTGGCATTTAAAATAATCATAAATAATTTTAGACAGCAGTAACCCAAGGTTAGAGGAGGTCTCACAGAAGATGCAGCTATTTCATATTCTGTTCTGACCATGGCACAGCTGTCATACTTGGAATTTATTCTTGAGACCACACATGATGAAGGATACCTGCAAAAGTCCATTCACATTAGGACAGCCAAGGTGATAAGGATAACAGAAACCAACTCCAAATCCGTTCTTGAAATGTCTGAGGGTGTTGACAAAAGTCTAAAGTAAATGAGAGTGGGCCCAAGCCTTTGTAAGGCATTTAACAAACAAAAATCAGACTTTGTTTTTGCCCTGGTACTGTGTTTCTCCCACGCATCTCCCAATAGGATATACTTATTTTCAATAAGCTGGTGAATCACCAGAGATGTGTTACTGAAAATAATTAAAGACCTCAAGTCTGGGATTGAGACTCATTTGTTATAAACTTGAGAAGAATTGAGGTCATTTTATAACATCACTTTTATTCATTCTTTACTGAGAGAGATACAAGTGAATTTATATCCAATGTAAGAAGAATTACATATAAACTCAGTGGTTCTCAAGGGAGTGTGTCTTATATGTGAAGCCACTTTAGAAAGAAGATCTTGCGTCTGAGAATTACATGGAGCCTGACTTCAATTCAATAGAATGGTATAGGATCTAATAACAGAAGGGTTAGAATATGACCTGGAGAGTGATAATTATCTACACAATACAATTAGGTGAATCTTGATGCACAGTATGTGGTTAGCCTAACTTTCCATTCAATAAATTGATATTTTTAGAGAAAAACGTTGACCCTTTCTTACTCCCTCTCCTGCTTTTAGCTTGAGGAGGATTCACTTTATTCTTCCTATATATTTGCTTCATACTGCCCAGGCTTTCTACATTTGTGAAAAATACATGTGACATACAACTTTAGCAGGTGTATGAAATGGATTTAGTCTGTGGTACATAAACTTAAATGGTCAATTTACTTTCTATACGAGAATTAATAAAAAATTTAAAACCTGTTGAGAACACCATAAGAAGTGGACTAAGATAGAAAAAAGAAAAATATAGGGGATGAGCCAATTCAGTTTATAAGACATATATACATGAAATGTCACAATGAAACACCATGTAGAGCTATCTTAAACAAAAAACTCTTTTTTTTTTTTTCAAAAATGGAGAAAAGGAAGGCAAAACTTGTCTTTCTGATGGGTTGGCACCAGTGGGAGCCAGAAGATATAAGGAAAAATTGTGTGAGGGTGAATATGGTGGAAATATTATGTATTAAGTATGTAAATGAAAAAATGTGACCTGTTGAAACTATTCCAGGATTTGGGGGGGGGGGATAAAGGAGAATGGTAGAGGGTGTGAGTTCAGTTATGATATATTGTAGAAACTTTTGTAAATGTCACAATGTACTCCCAGTAGGACAATACTAAAACAAAACCTAAATGTAGAACTACCATATGATCCAGTGATACCACTTCTCAGCATATACCAGAAGGAAAGTAAGTCAAGATACAAGAGACACTTGAACACCAATGTTTATTGCAGCTCTGTTCATAATAACCAAGCTATGGAAACAATCCAGATGCCATATAACTATGAATGTATTATAAACTGTGGCTATGTGTACAATGGAGTTTTATTCAGCCATAAGAAAGAATGAAACTACATGGATTGGAGGTAAATGGATGGAGTTGGATGACATCATGTAAAATTAAGTTAGCCAGGTTCAGAAAGGCAAAGGCTGCATGTTTTCTCTCATATGTGGAAGATAGATCCAAAAGATAAATGTATACCCCCAAACAAACATGATCATATGCACATCTACAGATAGAATATGTTGGCAATAGTGGAACAGATCTATAGAACTGGGAGAGGAGGGATAGGAAAAGAGTATGAGAGGGAGACAATAATATCGATATGTACTGAAAACTGCTGAATAATAGAGAGTAGGAGGAAGGTGTAAGGGAGAGTAACAAAAGGGGTTTAACTGACTAAAGTAAACCATGGTCACATCTGGTATATACATTGGAATGAATAGTGAAAGAGGGACTGTAAAATAAGTACAGTGTATATGTGTGTGGGGGGGTACTTGTGGGAAGGAGGAGGATGAAAGGATGAGATGAAGATGAAGGAACAGGTTTGATGGGTTTCATACACATAAAGGAAATAGAATGATGAAAAATAGAAATATATAGTCTTGTCAATTCACTTGTATTTTATTTACCAAAGATTTTAAGAATCTAGTACTAACTCTGTGCATTTCTCAGAGGAATATAGAAATCTGAGGTCCAATATTGTGTGTGTGTGTGTAATTTACATTCAGAAGGAATAGATTAAACAGGAAATTAAATACAATAGGCCATGTTCTTTGGAGGTGATAGTTAAAGGCTATCTTGAAAGTATGTGAGAAAAATGTGTAAATGAGGAGGGGAGAACAGTCATCCAACTAGGAGAATAGACATAGAAGTAAAGAACAACAACAAGCTCAATTCTACATCTCAGCATTCTGACATGTTTCCGAAAGAACAATGATAGTTTAGATTTTGCAGGGTTTCCCAGGTTGAGTCATCATTAGACCTCCTTTGTGAATTTGGACTTATCCTATCCCAACTGTGTTACTATATTACAAGGGCAAATGAAAACCTATTTCAAGGAAAATAACCATATAAAATGCAATGAAAATAAAAGAGTGTATTAGATAAGGTTGCCGAGAAAAGTTCTGATCTCAGGAAGATGGGTAAGAAATCTACATGTGTTAAAGAGGGACAGTAATAAACTGAGAATTTCTTTCTTATTTAATCAGAAGGACTCAAAGTCATTGTTGAAGTTTGTTTTAAATAACTGGTCTTAACCAATTAATAACATTTATATATATATATAGTGGTTTGGAAATAATATTTCCTGAAAGAATAAATGAAAAATTGTATCCTAAATTTTGGGAGCTGCCCTAGTTACCCATCAACCTTCAACAATGATTCAGTACTTATTTAGTTTACACTTATTTTATGAGAAGCTGCTTTCCTATGCCAGGGAATAACAGAGTTTTCAATACACCTACCATGTCTGGCATGACTCCTGCCACGTTCATCAGCTTAGGGCCTGAATGCTTGACTCATTACAACTCCTTCTAACAGTAACTTCTTTTAATGTACAGTTCTACCACTTCTAAGGAAGAGTGCTTTGCTTCATGAGTAATGACCCTCATGTGTACATGCAATCATGAGAGTGTTTCAACCTCTCTTCTTACTCAAGTCTGTGATCCAAAATAGATCTAAGGTGACACAAACCTCACAAACTCACCATCTAATCTGCCAGGAATCTCCTCCCCAAAAGAACATATTTTTCCATTTTTCTTGTTTCTGATATAGTAATTCATCTTCAAATAAATAAATGTTTTCTCTGACTTTAAAGCTTTTTTTTTCTTTCTCTGAGCCCCTACTTACTTTATTTCTTCTTATATGTTCTAAAACAAGAATGAGAGTATATTTCTCATGGGAACAATTCAGGAGTAAGAATGCTAGAGCAAGATATTTTAAGTACTGGTAGAAAAACTGTCAACTTGGAATTATATGTCAAGTGAAATTGTGTTTGAAAAACAAAGGCAAGATTTCTGGTTTCAGTTCCAACATGTAAAAAGCTTGGAAGTCATCATTCTTCAACAGGCAAAAAGCTCAACAAAATGAAAATCAACAAGTTTTCTTAGAGCCATCAGAGGATTGAAGTGACACAGCAAAGTGCCACCCTGAAAATTGGAGACCCAAGAAAAGAAGAAAATTATAGGTTAAATTGCCTAACCTATAAGGGAAGACTTCAGAGCCATAAATGGGTGGAAACACAAGGTAAATTTGAAGACCTGATGGAAACTGAGTATAGTCTACTGTGAGAAACAAATCTGCTGTCTCAGATCTGCCCAGTAATCCTTCTCATGGAGTTACCTCCAGAATCTCTTCTCACGTTGATGATCCAAGAAACATTCCTTTGAGTTTCAAGCAGGGGAAGAAGAAAATTAACTACCTGACATACATACAGAACATTCACCATACTAAACAGTTGATAGCCAAAAGAAACTCCCAGAGCCTTATCCACCTGGAGGAAAAGCAATTAGCCAACTGTATCTTCCTCTAACTGTCTTGACTCACCCTCAGGGGAATGGAGAGAGACTAAGACAAACTTATACTTCTGAATATCACACCCAAGTATTCACTTAATAAGTCACTAAAATTTAAGCATAAATTGGGCAGGCATAGTGGTTCACATCTATAATCCCAGCTACTAGGAAGGCAGAGAACAGGAGAATCACAGTTCAAGGCCAACCCAAGTAAAATGTTAGCAAAAGCTGACCACTGCCAACAAGCTGGGTGTGGTGGTATTCACAGTGCCAAGCAAAAGACGTGAGACCAAGAACTAAAGCAAACAGGGCTCTGGGCATGGCTCAAGTAGTTGAGAGGTAGCTTAGTAAGTGCGGGACCCAGAGCCAAGTAACACCAAAATAACAGTAGTAATAATAGTAATTATAATAATAATGAATTAAGCATAAATTATAGCCTATGTTTTTCTTTCCTCCTAGTTTTACCACCATATCAACAGGGCACTATGGTAACAATGGAGAGCTGCAAGATATAGACTCTATTTCAGAAGATGTTCTTAGAGAATTCCAGAGACAATGGGGGATGAGGCAGAATGAATAGGAACAACAGAGGAAACAGAAGCTTCTTACACACAGAGAGCAAATATTAAAGAGAGCCTTTCTCCTAGCAAGATTAATATATAATGTCATACTAAAAATTTCCTTTCTTCAGTTCTTATTACTCAATATATCATGTCCATATTTCAACAAAAAGTATAAGACATGCTAAAAGTAAAAAACAGCAATAATAACAACAAAATAACAGACATAAGAATGAGGCAAACATGTTTAGATATGAGCAAAGTTTTAGAATTATCAGATAAGGAACACAAAATAATCATAATATCTTTTTTATTAGGATACATTCATTGTATGGTGGGATTCATTGTGATAATTCCAAATATTACATTGGTTAGATCATCCTCACCATTTGTTCCCCAATCATGCCAGCCTCTCCCTGCCACACTTAAAGCAATTACTTTAAGAGAGAGAGAGAAAGAGATGTATATATAGATATCCATCTCTCTCTCTCTCTCTCTCTCTCTCTCTCTCTATATATATATATATATATATATATATATATATATATGAAACCCATCAACCACATTCCCTCACCTTCATCTCCTCCACTCACCTTCCCTTTCTCTGACAAGTACCCCCCATACACTGTACTTAGTTTACAGTCCTTTAATTATTAATTACAATGTCAGTGTTCCAAGTGGTCTCTCGATGTATCCCCATTATAAGTATACTTTTTTTTGATCAAGTCAACCTTTACTTTCAATCCTGCATTATTCAGCAGCTTTCAATACATATTGTTATATCCTCTACCTGCACAGATATAATGAATTTCCATATTGTTGACTCTGTATCATTCTCTTTTCCTTTCTCTCCCCCTCTGAGTTCCATAGAGTAGTTCCACTATTACAAACATGTTTTATATATATATATATATATATATATGTATATAATCATACTTGTTTTTTTGTATATGTTTAGCTTTTGGATATACAACTGATGAATGGATCAGAAAATGTGTCCTATATATGCCATATATATGTATATATGTATACATATACATGAGAATTGCTTGCTTAAAGAAAATATGTATAAATATATATACATATATATGTATTCAATGGAATTTTATTCAGTCAAAAGGATGAATGACACAAGGTGGTTTAAAGGTGAATGGATGAAATTGGAGGACATCATGTTAAGTGAAGTAAGTCAGATTCAGAAGGATAAATCTGGATGTTTTCTTTCTTTTGTGGAAGACAGATCCAAAAGGCAAACATACATGCAAAAACTATGATTTTTATCTTAAGTCCTCCAACAAAAAAGACACACAATATGCAAGAATAGATGATAAGCAGAGAGATGGAAACCTAATGAGAAAATCAGGATGAAATGAGAGAAATAAAAAGCAATGTGACAGAAATGAAGACTACTTTAGATGGACTCATCAGTAATCTAGAAATGGCCAAGGAATGAATCTGTAAGCTTGAAGGTACATGAATGGAAACTTCTAAATTGAAAACCAAAGTAAATAATTGATGAAAACCCAATATACAAGGATTCTAAAAGTGTCATAATCTAGACAAATAATATTCGAACCACAGAAAATCACAGGTAAAGCTTTGAAAGCCAGAAGAAAAATTGTCCTGCCTAGAGGAGCAAGGTAAGAATTACAGTAGGCTTCACATCAGAAACTATGCAAATAAGAAGTGAGTACAGTGAAATGCTTGCTGTGCATAAATAAAAACAAAGCATCAACCTAGAATTCTATAACCAATGAAATTATATTTCAAAAGTTAGGAAGAAATATTTTCTCAGACACACAAGATATGAGGAGACTCCTTGACATAACAACTGCTCTGCAAAATTTTGAAATAAATTATTCAGAGATAAGGGAAATGAAAAGGATCTGAAACTAGAATCATAATAATGATAGGAAAAGCTATGTTAAAGGAACAAAGACAAATATAGATAATCACTTGCTTAAAGAAATAATGTATTAGTGATTATGACATATGGATATTTAAGATGAAGTACAAGAACGTTATAAGTGACAGAAGGGAGACACTGGACATCCCTTCTTATAAGGTAGTCATCTTTCATGAAGCAGCATAGTGTTCTTTGAAGTTCATTTAGATTAATTGTAAATATATGTTGAAAACTCTAAGGCAGCTGCTGAAAAACTTTAAAAAGTATGTTGATATCCTAAGAGAATAAATAGAATCTGTCTCAGTTAAAACAGAAAAAGTAGAATCAGTAGAAAATTAAAGAAATGAAGTCAAGTGCAATAAATAGATACCCACTAAAATGTAATATTTATTAATCAAATGCATTAAAAATCACTTTAAATTTTAATGGTTTAAAAACAACTATTTAAAGAAACATTTTCAAACTAGATCAAAAAATAAACAAGGTCCAACTCTAAGTAGTCTGTAAGGAATTTATTTTAAATATAAAAACACAGAGTAAAATTAAAGAGATGCAAAAGGATACATTGTGCTTACAGTCAAAAAAAGAGTAGTCATATTAACTTCAGAAAAAGCAGACTACAGAACATGGAAAATTATCAAGGATAACCAGGGGCAATGCATATTTATAATAAAATCTCTAAGAAGATGTAATAGCTCTCAACATGTATGCAGCTATAAACAAATCATCAAAATACAAGGGGCAAAAGGTGAGAGAAAGGCAATGAGATATAGATAAGATATACTTTTTCAATTACATATTTCTATTCTCTTCTTTCAGTGATTGATAGATACAATAACAAAAATTCAGTGCTGTTACAGTAGAAATGAGCACCACCATTAATCAGCTGGATCTATTTGATATTTATAGACTGTTTAATTCAATGACAGTGGAATATACATCCTTCTCACCTTTAGTGAAACATTTATCAAGACAGACAACATTCTAGACTATGAAAATGCCTTAATACATTTAAAAGAACAGAAATAATACAGAGCATGTTATCAGACCACAGAGAAATTAAAGTAGAATTCAATAACAGAAAGCTGGAAAACTCTCAGATATTTGGTATTTAAATAACACAATTCAATTCTAAATAACACCTGGATCAAGTAACTGCCCAACATCAGAAAACAGAACTTACTTACTAAGATTGTGGGATATAATGAAAACACTGCTTGGGGATTTTTCTTTTACTTTTTTGTGGCACTGGATATTGAATTTAGGGATTTGCTCTTGACAGTCAAGTACTTTACCTCTTGTGTCATGTCCTAAGTACATTTTTGCTTTAACTTTGTTTTTCAAATAGGGTTTCACACTTTTGCCATGGCTGGTCTGGGACCACAATCCTCCCAACTCTCCCTGCTGAGTAACTGAGACTAAGGCATGTGTCACCACACCTGCCTTCAGAGAGCAATTTGTGGCATTAGGTTTATGTATCACAAAAGAATAAAGAATTAAAAATAAATAATCTGAGGTCATACTTAACGAAGCCAGAGAAAGAAAAACAATTTAATCTTAATGTAAGTAAAAATTTAGAGCATAAATCAAGGAAATTAAAAGCAGGAAATTATAAAGTCCATGAAAATCAAATCCTATTTTTAAAAAGATCAGTAAAATTAATAAACCATCAGTTAAGCTAAAAAAAAGAGAAGATAGAAATTATTGATAATGTAGATGAAAAATGATAGACATATACTATAGATCCTGTGGGAATTAAGAGGATAATAAATGAACATTATAAGAAACTCTAGATACACTATTGTATCAACTTAGATGAAACAGAAAGTTTTTGAAAGATACAAATAGCCAAAACTCACAAAAGGATAATTTAAGTGAATAGTTATTAAATTTAACAAATAATAATCTTCTAAAATAGGCAGTGCTTCACTGGTGAATTCTACCAAACATTCAAGAAAGGAACAATATAGTTTCATTATAATCTACTCAGGAATTTGAAATTTCCCAACTCCTTTTATGAGGCTAGCATTATACTAATATCAAAAGATAAAGACATTATAAAAAGGGAAATCTAAATTCCCATATCTCTTATGACTATAAGTGAAAAAATCATCATCAACATAGTAACAAATTGAACACAATAATGTATGAAAATATTTATACAAAAAGACTGAGTATGATTTATTGCAGTTATGCAAGGCTAATTCCACAATTGAAAATCAATTTGTGTAATCTACCATAAAAACAGGTTAAGAACAAATATCACATCATGATTCCAATTGGTGAATAAATGCACTGAACAAAATTCAAAACACAGTTAGGATACTCCCAGAGTAGAAACTTCTTGATAAAGAAATTTCACATATATAGAATAAATCTATATCCTAGTGATAACACTATGTTTGATGGTCAGAACTTGGTTACTTTCCCCCAGTGATCACAAGAAAGATAAGAATATCCCCTCTACCCAATATCCAATTTATTCAACATTGTTCTGGAATGCAATAAGATAGGGAGTGGCAGTAAAAATATACAGATAGGAAAGGGAAAAGAATGTCCATTGTTACAGAGAACAAGATTGTCTATGCAGAAAACCATGAAAAAGCAAAAAATTAAGTATAAGCAATAACAAATAATGCAAATACAAAAAAGCAAATATAAAAATGATTGGAGTTTGAAATAAAGCCCAATACCATTTATATTAACATCAAAAAATGAGGTATTTCAGCATAGGTCTAACAGATCACATACAGGCTCCATGTGCAGGAAACTCAAAATTGTCATAAAAGAAATTAAAAGATATCTAAAGTAAAAGTATTCCATTTCCATGATTGGGAGAGTCAATGTGGTACACATATTTTTTTCTTCCCTTCTTGATTTATAGATCCAATATTTCCCATTCAAAATCTCAGCAAACTCTCTTGTGAAATACTGACAAATTTATTCCAAAGTTTATAAGAAAAGGCAAAAGATCCAGAACATGGCCACATAGCACTAAAGAAAATGAACAAAACAGAAAACTGGCATTGCTCAAATTCAAACATCCTGTAAAGCTAAAGTGATAAAGACAACATGATAAGGACAAAATAAAAGACACATGGATCAAGGGAAAAGAACAGAGTGCCCAGAATTAGAACCAGATATTTATAACCAACTGATCTTTGAAAAATGAGTAAAGGTAATACAGTGGAGAAAGACAGCATTTTAAACAATTTATGCTGAATGTCCATATGGGCAAAAAGATGAAAGAAAGGAAAAAGTATACCTAATCATATAACTTGTATCTTTCAAAAAGTTAACTGAAATAGGATCAGAGAGCTAAATGAAAAAATGAAGTCATGAATCTTTCAATAAAATAGAGTAAAAGATAGCTGAACTTGAATTTTCCAATGGTTTCTAGATACAACCAGAAATATGATACCTGATAGAAAAAGTGGATGAGTTGGACTTTATTAAAATTTAAAAATTCTGCTCTATAAAAGTCAAACACAATGAAAAGATGAGCAAGAGAGTCAGAGAAAATAGTAGTAAATTACATATTTGATAAAAGACTTTTGCCTAAAATACATATCAACAATAAAAATACACTTTAAATATTGGCAAAAGATCTGAAAAATGTCTCATTAAAGGAGACATATGATAAATACACATATGAATAATGCTCAAAATCATTTATTTTGGAATTTCAATTAACACAACAATAAATAACACGAGAAACCTATTACAATCACTAAAATCCCAAATCTGACAATATCAATTTCTAATGAGGATACAATAAGACAGAAATGCCAATTCATTTGTGAGGGGAATGCAAAATAGCACAGAAACATTGGAGGGAGGTTCCTACAAAGCTAAACACAGTTTTACTACAGATCCAGCAATCATGTTTCAGGTATTTGCACAAATGCTTTAAAATTTTATGTCCAAATAAACTCCCTGCATGAACAGCACTTTTATTCATAACTGCTAAAAACAAAGCAACCAATATTCCTTCATTAGGTAAACAGATAAACTGTTATATATCCGTATAATGGAATATTACTCAACAACAACAAAAAATGAGCTATCAAGCCATAAAAGAAGGATATTGAAGAACCTTAAATTCATGTAGTTAAGTGAAATAAACCCATTTGAAAAGACTACATCCTGCAGACTTTCAATTATAACATATTCTGAAAGAAGGCAAAATTATAGAATTGGTAAAAAAGATCTTTTAAGGATGATGGAAGTAAGGTGAAGGACAGAGGATTTTTAGGGTGAAATTTTAATTTTGCATGATACTGTAATCATAAGCACATACTATTACATGTTGCTAAGACCTATAGTGCTTTAAAATACAAAGAATGAATGATGATGTATGAAAATTTTTAAAAATCATTTAGACATCAGGGACTTCCAGGAAATAAGGTAGACTAGGACAAGAGAATATAATTGTATTACAAATGTAGAAAAAGACCTAAATGAAGGGTGTAAGAGAAAAGTATTAACATAAGTAACATTAGAAAAGAGTGGATTCTGTAAGACAACAGACAAAAGGGCCTCTGTTTGCTAGTTAAGCACTCTAGCACTGACCTACAACCCATCCCAATATTGGTTTCTAGCACTATTCTTTAGTAAAATGAACCATGGCTTCTTGGAGAAACAGATGATTCTAGTACTGGGGCAGGAAATATAGATGAGCCCAGAGCATTCAAAAATGGCAGAAAGTAAAAATGAGCTTTAAAAAAAAGAAAGAAAGTGATGGGGATATATCAAATAGTCACAGGAACTGTTTGAATGAAATAAGGTTTATCAATAAAATCTTGAAAATATAGGTGAAATATAGACATTTAGGAATACACAAGAAGTACATTATCAAAAGTTTAAAGGAAGTTTTCAGGTAAATGTGTGAGGATACCACATGGAAACACCAAGCAATGACGCATATAGGAAGGGGGGAAACTGTGGGTAAATATGAAATACATTGTTCCTTATTTTTAGTAACTGGAAATGATAAATGGCTATCTAATGCCAAAGTAAGTAACAAAGTTTTGAGGTACACTTAACATTTCTAGAAAGAAAATATATGACAAAAAGTAGCACAAAGTGTGGGAGAGAGTAATGGGAGTACTATTTTTTTTGAAACTTCTTATGTTTGCACAAGGTGATATCACTTTATGAGCAGCAAATTCATAAGTGAAAGAAACATATATTGTAAACATTATAGCAAATGGTTTAATTTAAAATGTTCAATCCAAAATAAGTCCAAAAGAATGAAAACAGATGGAAAAAATAAAAATATATGTAAGATTATAAATTTATATATAAACATAACATCATTACATTAAAAGGAAATAGTATAAATACTAAATTGAAAGGCATAGATTATCAAATAAGATTTTTGTAAAAAACTTAACCTAACATATGCTACCTATAATTAGATCAATATTAAATATAAGAACATGGATATGTTAAAAGGAAAAGAATGACAAAAATACTATACAACTGTAATCAAAAGAAAATTGTACTAGCTATATCAATATGAAGCCAATGAAACTTTAAAAATTAAGTATTGCATTACATTAAAATAATAGTGTGCTTGTCAAGAAAATAGAATGTGTGTTCACATAATGAGAACTTAAAATAAATAAAAATAACAGAAATAATAGGAATATAAGGAAATATATTCACATCCACAATTAATGTTCCATAGTTTAACATTCAAAAGGGACATTTGTTAAAAGTTTATAGCTAACATTAAATTAATGATGAAAACATGATTTCTCCCTAATATCAGGGACAAGCATCTTTTCCCTCACTGCTTCTATTTCAAAATCTACCACAAGTACTATCATTGACTGGCGGGTCAAAAAATAAGAAAAATACTAATATAAGAAAATAACTATTTTTATTCACAGATAACATCATTTTCTAAAGAGAAAAATCACAACAGATATATGCATGCATACACAAAACACTCAAGAACAAAGATCAAAGAACAAAGTGACTAAAGATCTCAGTATACAAAGTTAATTGGAACTAAGTATTTCTATAAGTTATCAATGCATATTTGGAAATTCTAAAAAATGTAATTATTTAAATAATGGTAGCAAAAAACATTGTAAACTATTAAGAAGGATGTACATGACCTATGCACTAAAACATTACTGAGAAAAATTAGACTTAAGAAAATAAGAAGTCTTTTATTCACGAGTCAGGAGACAAAATATTAAGATATCAATTTCTACCCAAATTAATCCACAGATCCTAAGGAATCACAGGTCAACTCTTAGAAAAAATGTAATCATATACTTGAGTATTTCACTAAAAGAACTGAAAAATTATAAATATTACTGTTTGTACCAGTTTTAATCATAATAACCAACCACCAGAAAAAATGTAAATATGTATCATCTTATGAATGAATAAAAATTACAATACATTCATATATTGCTATTGTAACCAGCAATGAAAAAGAATACAGGAGTGATACAAGCAACAACATGGATAAATTTTAAGAATAACATGAATTATGAAACAGCTACATGTATCATGACATGAGATTCTGGAAAAGATGAATAGCCTGAAACAGAAAGCAGAAGGATGGTCACCAGAACCTGAGAGCCCAGAAAAAAGAGAATACCAACAAGAGAAAACAAGCCCCAGAGAAGAGAATATTCTACTTTTATTCTGATTATATAACTGCATTTGTCAAAACAAGCTGTATTCCTAAAAGAGTGAATTTTACTATTTATAAAACATACATCAATGAATCTAACTTTAAAAAATATTAACAGAATAATAATAATGGTGTCCTTTATCTTATTTCTGAATTTAGGGAGAATAATTTGAATGCTTCACAATTTAAAATAATTAATGTTCATTGTAAGTTTGAATTAGCTAGACTTCAACATCATGGGGATATATTCATAATCTCCTGTTCTTAATTGAAAAACATTTTTACCAATAATTCATGTTGAATTAATTATTGTAAAGTACTTTTTTGGTGCCTATCAAAATAAAATTTTCTTTCTTCTCCTTTGATCAATTGTTGTGATGAATGATTACTTGACTTTCTACTATTTTCTATTCATTCCTTGAATAAAAGGCCTATTTGAGTATTATAATTTAATAAATAGCTACATGTTATTTGCTAATATTTTGTAGCTGTAGTTCTAAATAATATTTAGTCTCTTTTTATAATATTCCATTTTTCTCATGATTTGGTATAGGATTTTGCCTGATTCATAATTGAAATTGGAAAACTTTTCATCAATTTGTATAATCTGAAATAGTTAAACTAAAACCAACTTCAATGACTCAACATTAAGTTATTTAGTAAGAATGATATTTTAGTGTCGATACTCCCCAAAGTAATCTACATGTTTAATGCAATTCCCATCAAAATTCCAATGACATTCATTAAAGAGACTGAAAAATCTACTGTGAAATTTATATGGAAACACAAGAGGCCACGAATAGCCAAGGCAATACTCAGTCAAAAGAACAATGCAGGAGGTATCACAATACCTGACTTCAAACTATATTACAAAGCAATAACAATGAAAACAGCATGGTACTGGCACAAAAACAGACATGAAGACCAGTGGAACAGAATAGAGTATCCAGATATGAAGCCACACAACTATAAGCAACTTATCTTTGACAAAGGAGCTAAAAATATACAATGGAGAAATAGCAGCCTCTTCAACAAAAACTGCTGGGAAAACTGGTTACCAGTCTGCAAAAAACTGAAACTAGATCCATGTATATCACCCTATACCAAGATTAACTCAAAATGGATCAAGGATCTTAATATCAGACCCCAAACTCTTAAGTTGATACAAGAAAGAGTAGGAAATACTCTGGAGTTAGTAGGTATAGGTAAGAACTTTCTCAATGAAACCCCAGCAGCACAGCAACTAGGAGATAGCATAGATAAATGGGACCTCATAAAACTAAAAAGCTTCTGTTCATCAAAAAAAAAAATGGTCTCTAAACTGAAGAGAACACCTACAGAGTGGGAGAAAATATTTGCCAACTATACATCAGACAACCAGATCTATTCTGATAACCAGAATATACAGGGAACTTAAAAAACTAAATTCTCCCAAAACTAATGAACCAATAAAGAAATGGGCACGTGAACTAAACAGAAGTTTCTCAAAAGAAGAAATTCAAATGGCCAGAAAACACATGAAAAAATGCCCACCATCTCTAGCAATAAAGGAAATGCAAATTAAAACCACGCTAAGATTCCACCTCACCCCTGTTAGAATAGCCATCATCAGCAACACCACCAACAACAGGTGTTGGCGAGGATGTGGGGAAAAAGGAACCCTCTTACACTGTTTGTGGGAATGTAGACTAGTACAACCACTCTGGAAAAAAATCTGGAGGCTACTTAAAAAGCTAGACATCGATCTACCATTTGATCCAGCAATACCACTCTTGGGGATATACCCAAAAGACTGTTACTCCAGAGGCACCTGCACATCCATGTTTATTGTGGCACTATTCACAATAGCCAAGTTATGGAAACAGCCAAGATGCCCCACCACTGACGAATGGATTAAGAAAATGTGGTATCTACACACAATGGAATTTTATGCAGCCATGAAGAAGAAGGAAATGTTATCATTCGCTGGTAAATGGATGGAATTGGAGAACATCATTCTGAGTGAGGTTAGCCTGGCTCAAAAAACCAAAAATCGTATGTTCTCCCTCATATGTGGACATTAGATCAAGGGCAAACACAACAATGGGATTGGACTTTGAGCACATGATAAAAGTGAGAGCACACAAGGGAGGGGTGAGGATAGGTAAGACACCTAAAAAACTAGCTAGCGTTTGTTGCCCTTAACGCAGAGAAACTAAAGCAGATACCTTAAAGCAACTGAGGCCAATAGGAAAAGGGGAACAGGTACTAGAGAAAAGGCTAGATCAAAAAGAATTAACCTAGAAGGTAACACCCATGCACAGGAAATCAATGTGAGTCAATGCCCTGTATAGCTATCCTTATCTCAACCAGCAAAAACCCTTGTTCCTTCCTATTATTGCTTATACTCTCTCTACAACAAAATTAGAAATAAGGGCAAAATAGTTTCTGCTGGGTATTGGGGGGGAGAGGGAGGGGGCGGAGTGGGTGGTAAGGGAGGGGGTGGGGGCAGGGGGGAGAAATGAACCAATCCTTGTATGCACATATGAATAATAAAAGAAAAATGAAAAAAAAATGATATTTTAGTAATTATTTCCTTGAAAAATTTTCTATGTCTTTGGTGTTTGTGAGATTTTTTAAGGTCCATCATAAAGCCTTGATTTTTGCAGTAAATTATTTTTTGTGGATAATTGTCAATTTCACTGACATTAAAAAATATATAGAATTTTAAATTATCTTTTAAAAATAGCATCCATATTTGATGGTACAGTTTTTAAGATTTTCTCATGTGGCAAAGGTGCATTATCACTTTATCATCATTATCTTTGGCAAAACTTTCACTAGTGACAAGAATTCACAATATCCAATGTGGTTTGATAAAGCCTGAATAATGTTACATCCTGAGCTTGTCTTAGCACACCTTCAGAACAAGTGAATTAACATGTCTGATATAGGAATATAAAATAAATGTCATGTTTGATCTTTAGTTTTCTATTTTAAATTTATGAATATTCTTTTATCTGTCCACAAACTTTTTAAAATTATTTTAAAGCAGACTTGGTATTTGGATATTCACTTCTCATTCTACATTTTTTTTGGGTTAGTTTTAAAATTAATTTGAAAAAATTATTAGTCTTGCCTTTTATCAAATTTTATATGGGAAAATGATATATATCTTATTTGACATTCATTTATAAGGGATATGTGCTTCTTCTCCATGAGCTTATTCATTCAATGACTTATACTCGAGTCATCTCATGGATATTTACGTTTAGTTCCAGAACTACTTATTATATTTGCTCAATTTTTCCAACTTGGTTATTAAGAGCTCTTTCAATATCTAATGTCCTTTGACATGGTCCCGTCATAGTTGGGTTTTGGTCATTTTTATTATTATTATCATATTATTGTTGTACAACTGGTGGTACAATGTGACATTTACAAAAGTTCTTACAATAGCTGAACTCACCCTCTCCATCATTCTCCTTAGCTTTTTTTTTTTTTTTTAACATTTCCTTAGCTCTGGAACTACACAATGTTCCAAGGCTCAATCCAAGAAGGAACAAGTTTTTTTGTTCAAGATGCCCTGGCACCTTTTACTGAACAAAGGTACTTAGGAAACTAGATCTACCCTGGAAGTGCTGATTGTGACTATTGTGTTGTTGCTTCTAGGTTATCTCATCTGTCAGAATAAGGAGACATATCTGTGTACACTGACTTATTTACATAACTGTGAATATTTCCATATACAGCTATCTGTATGAATATACATGCAGAACTCCATACTGCTGTCTTCAGTTCTAATCCATTTGAAACATGAATTATTACAGCCTCCTCTGTTCACTTATCTGCAAACCCTCACTTCCTATTTAGGTCCCACTTTCCACCATACTCATTTAATTGTTTAACAGTATCAATTCCTGATACTGTTATAGGCAAAACAGTATGATCATTTAAACTAATAATATGGTGAGAAACAATGTTATCAACTAACTACTTCATTTACAGGTAGATATTTTGTCTTTAGTTTCAGAGGTTCTGCTGATTTCTAAAGCTCCTTAAATTCATGCCTTATCCTTCATCCCCTTTGGTGAAGTTGTTTATGTTCGGAATATAGTTAGAATGTTTTGTTATATCCTGCATCCCATCTCAACACTTCCCAATCTCCTAATTTTTTCACAATTTGCATATATAGCATTACATTTTTAAGAAAGTGGACCATAACGCCCATACCTTGAGTGTGCGCAGCACATAGCCACTTCCTTCAAAGGAAAATATCAGACATATCCTATTTGGAGGACATTCTATGAAATATACGGACAGTATCCATTAGGGTAATCAGAATCAAGGAAAATCTTAGAAGCTGTCAGAGTCAACAGCAACACACAGAGAATGAGGACTAAAATAAAATTCTACCTGTGATGAGATACTGAAACAAAAAGAAAAATGTGAGTAAATCTAAATAAAATATGAACTTGATTAATTGTAACAAATGCACCATTAAATGTAATATATGTAAACTGCTAATGAAGGAAATTGTGCAGGTTATAGGAAAATACTTGCACTATCTTTGTAATTTCTCAACAGTATAAATAGACTATTCTAAAATAAAAAAATTATATCTCATCACGATTCCTTGATAATTAAAACAAAAGTATTTTCTTGTGTTATCTTTTTTCTTTCTAATGATCACAATTATTATTTAGCATCTTAATCATATCTGCAATTTAAAACTCACATTAAAAGTGGTTGTCTGAGAAACTTTTATTAGCTATTGTCCACTGATATTTATCTAATACTATATCTTGTGGAAGTTGGTTCATTTTTTAAAATATTGGATCATTTAGCACAAATACAGTTTAAACATAAAAATGACAAAGTTGACCTACTTAAAATCTACCTTCTTAAAGACACTGATATCTCTATTTGTTAAAATAGGAGTTTCTGATATTATACAAGCACCAAAGTTTTACTAAGGCCAAAAAAGAAACTTTCTCATTGATATTATCTGATGTATTGGGAAATAAAACAGAAAATATAATTTTCATTAAATAATTCAGCAGTATTTATTGCTATGATTCTATAGCACCTACAATTTTCTCCTGCAAATCAATGGTATCATTAATAGAGACAAAGGATAATGAAGGGGTCAGTTCTGTGGTGGAGACAGACAATGGATTCATTGGTACACATTTTAAATCTCAATTTCCTGTGGAACACTCATGTGGAGATGTTCGGTAAACAAGTAGAAATACTAATCTGATGCTAGACAAATTGTCCAGGTAACAGGTTAAAAGTTAAAAAAGAATCATTCCTCTGAAAATGGAAGTGAATGTGAGGGAACTTTGAGAAAATTTAGGTTAAGAAGGAAACAAAATTTAGTGGGAAAAACTGGCACCTATCAACGCTAAGAGTAAAGATATGAAGACAAAGTAGCGGCAACCAAAGCTGTAAAAGGAAATACAGAATACAGTGTTGTGGCATGAGAAGTAAGGGAGAAATTCAATGGGCTAGCAACCAATAGTGAGGAAGGATGCAGCCAGAGGATGGTGGCTGGGTAGATAGTAAATACACGTGGACTCTGCCTAGAAGCTTTTCATAGGGTGCTTAATTTACTCCTTCAAAAATTCCACTTAGAAAAAATTATCCTTCTTTTTAATAGAAAAATAAAACAAACTATAACAGAAAAAAAAAAACAAACTATAGCTAGAATTCATGCAGACTAAGGAAATTGTCAGTTATCACTGTTTTAGTCCATTTTGAGCTGATATAAAAGACTACAGAGACTGAGTAACTGATAAATGAATTTCTATTCATTTCACTTCTTATTGCTTCATAACTTAGTAGAGAGTATCTAGTGGCAAAGAGCAAGTATGAGAAAAAAGAGGGACACAATTTTATAACAACCCACTCTCCATGGTAACAGCATTAACAAATCCATGCATGACAACTCATTTCATGAAGACAGAATCCACATGACTTAATCACCTCTTAAAAGTTCCACATCTCAACCTGCTGCTTTGGAGGTTAAGTTTCCAACCCACGAATTTGGAAGGAAGGGGCATTCACAATGCTAAGAAACTAAAAAATTGAAACTGAATCCCTATTCTGTGAATCCACAGGCCACACTCTTTTCCTTTCTCTGTGTCAAATAAATGTCACAGTAAAAGTGTCTCTAACAGTTCAGAATTTCAGAAAATTCAGTATGTTATTGGAAGAACATGGAGATAATGAGGTAAGTTACTCTGTTAAAAACTCAAGAAGAAAATTGTGTAAAAAAAGATAAAATTTAAAAACAGAAAGTTTTGAATAGGTCAAATACATTAGAGAGAAGAAATAGTAGGAAAGAGGTGAAAGATATAAGAAAAGAAGAGGGAAAAGAAATGGGTTGTGGCCCCTCAGAAGTCAGGATGAATGGAAAAAAGAGGGTGGGGGATTAAATTTTGTCATCATATTAACATTTTCACTTAAATTGGCAGAGTCAGTGAAAAGATGTTATTTTACTATTTTGTGAGCAGAAAGTGAGAAGTTTAAAGTAAGTATGGAAATTAGTGTTATTTTTTGCTTACTGTGACAGAGGACATGAAAGTTTACTGAGTAGGTAAACTAGAAAACACTAACAGGTGTAATATATACTGGTAAAACTGGAAAAGAACTTAGTATGGATTTTCTTGTCTGCAGTTCTAAAGGCCTACTGAAAGTTGGGAACATAAACTTCTGCATGAGAATGGACAGGGTCTAGAGTTGCAGAATGGGTTTGGAAGTAAAACCAGATGGAAGGACAGTTTAACAAGATGGCAGAGTATGTGACATATTAAATCATCCTAAAGAAGGGAATAAATAAAATGCAGGGAGAGAAATGGTATTAGAGATTTTAGACCAAAGAACATTTATAATCCACTAATTCCCAAACTGGTGTTCTGTGGATCATGAGGCTTTATTTTTTTTTAAATGTTCACATAAATTTGGTTAAAGCAGTTACAAATATTGGTTCTTCAGAATAAATGATAGTATGCTAAATTCTGTCAGCTGAGAAACATTTCAACATTTATTAACACCACTCTGCTAAATTTATTTGACTACACATCATTTTATCTTACTTTGTGTATCTCCTATTAACATACTAAAATATTAATGCTCCATGTAATAACATAATTCAGTAACTATAGTGCAAAAGGGGTAGAAAAATGAAAAAACTAGCATGAGCAGATAGGGACCACACATGAATATTTAAATTTAAATTTTCAGAACTGATGTATACATATAAGGAGAAACATAGAATATGTCTATGCTTAAACAGTATATGAGCATTATAGTTGAAGGTCACTTAAGTTGTGGAGGTAAAGAAAATGGGGTATATTGTTAGGCAGTTCACCCACATGGATGCAGAAATAACCTATGGTCATGCCAGGATGCGATGCGAGAGTAACAACCAGAGCCAAAGTAGTGATTACATGTTGAGATTGACTTTGAAGTTTATAAACAAGAACACTGCATAGGAGTTGAAGAGGCAGAGTTCATTGTTAGGAACTTGTAAGAAGCAAAAGTAAACAAAAGCAACAATTTGGTAGCATCTTTAGTTATAATGAAACAATCACTCTTGTCTTTGGGAGCTATGCTCTGGGAATGGAGGTATCTGAGTGACCTTCTTTGGGAGGTCAGGTGGGGAAGAGATCACACTAACAAAAGATCCATGTTTAGTTTTGTTGATGTCGTTTTTTTAATGAGGATTCTGGATTGAATTGTATCATCCATTCAAATTTATATGTTTGAGTCCTAACTCCAAGTAACTCAGAATGTGATTATATTTGAAGATAGTTTTTACAGAGGTTTGAGATAAAATGAGATGTTTAGCCTGGGTTCTAATTCAATATGACAGTGTCCTTATAAAAAGGGGGAAATTTAGGCACAAAGACATATTAGAGGGATGATGATATGAAGAGACACCTGGAGAAGACAACAAGGGAATGAGGGCCTGAATAGATCCATCCATTGTGGCCCTCAGAAGCAACTCACCTTGCTGATACTTTGATTTTGGATTTCTTGCTTCCAGAACAATAAATTTTGTTAAGGTACTCAATGTTTGTTGTTGTTGTTTTGTAGCACTGGAAGACTGAATAGAGTCCTTGTAAGTGAGCTACATCCTTAACGCTTTTCTTATTTTTCTTCTACATAGGGTCTCACTCAGTAGCTGAGTCTGGCATTGGACTTATTGTATCACTCAGGCAGGCCTCCAGAGTAGCTGGAATGACAGCCCTGGACCATCATAGTCAGTCCAAAGCCACTCAATGTGTGGTGTTTTGTAACAGCAATCCTAGCAACATACAGCCGATAGATGTACTCAGTCAAAAGGTTGACAATGATTAGAAGGTGACTGGTTCCCATTTTTAAATTTTATTTTGTTTTTCATCATGAAATGGGCTTTTCTAAGAAAATATCATAAAGTCAACAAGATGAAAGTTATTGGGTTCTGATTTGTTCTTCCCTATTGCATTGAAACTGTACTCTTGAGAATAAAGGTTTTACATGTGTTGACCACTGTTACTTCATTATTAAGAGTAAGGAATTAATTGCAGAGTACTCCTTTCCTATAATCAGTGTGCTCTCAGATGTCACAACATCATAGTAGGGCACAGGTGACCTGAATGCTATAATGCAATCTGCACACGTAATTTAATATGCCTTGATGGAAGCTAATCTTTAGCAAGTTAGCTGGCATTTTCCTTTCAGAGGCAGGGTGGGAGATCCCTCTCCTTTGTGAGAGAGACTCATACTTCTCACATCTTTTTTCTCACTGAATTGACTTGCTCACTATCTAAGGCATTTACTACATAAAGATTCATGTTTGGTGGGAATAAGTTTTTCATTGCACATGACACCTTGAATGGTAATACAGGAACCTATGATGCTCAGATGTGCATAGAACTTGAAATTTTACTGAATCAGTCTGCTGGGAGTTGGAATTTTTCTATATACTCTAAAATATTTCTGTTCCTAGAAGACAGCAGGAGAAAGAACTGCTGTTCAAATCAGAGTCAGGTGTAGCATGATTTTTTAAATATATAAAAAAATGAATACTGTGCAGTCTGAGGTGGCTTCTTTTCCATCTGTCAGCACATTCTTTACAACCATGCATAAACCTTATTATCACACTCAGTGTGTTACTGCAAAAATTATCCTGGCCTTCAGAACAGTCTCTCTACAGCTTTGAGTGGAATTCAAACTTCACTGCAGTTAATTTAAAAACAAGCAACCTAGTAAAAGAGAGGAGAAAGCAATAGACATTTTCCTTTCATAGAAAATTTGCTACAAGTCCTTCATTTTATCATACACACAAGGGTAAATATTTTTGCATTGCATAAAACAGTTCCTGATGACACACATTTGGCCTTGATAAAATTTTTCCACTGGATCCACATATATTAACCTTTGATGAAAAGACCACAGAAAGAAAAGGCATGAGTTGAATATGGCATAATTTCAGAGATTTTTTTTTACATTAACCTTTGAGTTCTGAACTGTTGTAGTGGTGTGTTTGGGGGTATATTTGGATAGAGACATTACTGTCATCCTGTTCATATTTATGGGCCTGACCTTTGTATTATAGTAGCCTGCTTTGAAGCGCAGTTATTTTTAATTGCTTTATGTGTCCATGGAGACTGTTCAGTACCTCCATCAGTTATATACAGTACCCTGGCACATATGTTTGCTCAATGAATCTTACAATGACTTGATAGTTATGACTATATCTCAATACAAGAGGAGGAATTGTTGCATTTTTGGGTGGTGTATGTGTTGTGTGTTTGTTGAAAAATGTGTTTTATTGTTAATGTTGCTATATACGTAATAAGGTGACAGGAAGAATTAAAAATGACAGATCGTTTTGGCTGCACTGGGGCCATCTGAGATATAGTCTCCTATAATGCAGTTCAATAAACCCAGCCCGTGTGAAGCCTACAGTGCATGATTCATGGTTGCAGCAGGGCTACTCACAGTGCTTTAACGAGCCGCATGGTCATAGACTGGGCAGCAGGAGGCTGAAATTGCTGTTGGAAGACAATAAAAAGTTCTATGTCCCAAAACTGCATCTGAAATTTGCAAGGATGCCTGAATCTCCAGTATCACCAATAGCATTGGTTAGGAGCTGGACAGAATGATTGCACAAAATATTCATCTCAGGATGACTTACTTAGGGAAAAAAAAGGCATCCTCATCCTTTCTGCCTAAAGAAAGCATGTCTGTGAAATTTCTTCTGTGAATGGGTAACTAGACTGTGGCAAATACTTTGTGAGATATTCATATTTGGTGAATAGCACTGGTCAAATGTGAGTCCAGAACAAGTGGCAACATCATCTCGTGGAGCTTGTTAGAAATACAAACTCTGCCCCACTCTTGCAACTGAATTCCTTGGGACAGGGAAGATTGCATTTTAATAAGCATTCCAGATAGCTGTTCTGCAAACCAAGGCTCACTTTAGTGGCTTATACCATAAGAAATGAAAAAAAAAAAGTAATTATACTTAGCAGAGACTCTATTGCTTTTAGGGTAAAACTTCAGTTAATGAGAGCAAACTAAGTGGATTCTTGCGGACAGTCTGTGTTCTTACTAGATCAAGTATTACCTGGACCTTCAGCAAGCTACTTAGCTAAGATTTTCCCCCACTGATAAAATGAGAAAAATAATGGTATCAACCTCATGGAATTTATAAGATTTAAATGAAATGAAGTATTTGATTATATGTTGTAAACAGTAAAGTGCAGACAAATGTTAGTTGTACTTAATAAGTAGTCTTATTGTGCACTCCATCTGAAGATAGATCACAATGAAATAAGTTTACACTAGGACTAGAGTAATGCCAACTATTCTTATTTGTTAAGTTCTCATTGTGGGCCAGACTCTGAGTTAAGCACAGTACACACATTATTCCTTTAACCCATTAATTCCTAAAGCAACAATACTAAGTAGATTGTAAAAATTGCCCAATTATAGTTTTTTGAAGGAGTGAAGTGGATAAAACAAGCTAAGTAATCTATTGAAAGAAACACAACTTGTAAGTCACATATCTGTGATTCACATTCAGAGCTTTCTTAACCCCAACACAATTCCTTTTATTGAGGAAGAGAATAATTTTCCCAATATTCTCCAGAATCACAATTTTATCTCTTTCTTGGTCTATAATAGCATGACTCTTGAGAAATAACAGTTAGGATGATACTCATGAAGTATAAGAAGATACCTTGAAATTAAATTTTAGCAATAATTGGTATGGCAACCAAATGCATGTGTCCTGCCCCCACCAAACCCCTGTGTTGGAACTAAGACTCAATGGGATGGTTTTACGAGGTAGGGTCTTAAGATGATAAGATGAATAAGTTATTAGGACTCTTCCCTCATGAATGGGATTAGCAACTTTATGAAAAAGCTAGAAACAGCTAAGTAGTCCCCATATCACCCTTCCATTCCTTCTACCATGTGAGAACACAGTGTTTATCCTTGCTGGAGGACACAGCATTCAAGGTGCCATCTTGGAAGCAGAGACTGGACCCTTACCAGATGTCAAATGTACCAGTGACTTGATTTGAGGCTTTATGGGCCCCAGAACTGTGAGAAATATATTTCTGGTTTTTTATAAATTATACAGTCATAAGTACTAACATATTAAAAATAATAAAATCTTAAAATGTGGGTACTATTCTCTGAGTAGTAAGGTAGAAAAACTAATATGTAATATTTTTAAAAATTGATAATAGCAAAGATAGATACAAAAGGAGTTGTTACAGCTCACAGTTAAATTAATGTACTCTTCTAATATATTCTAGTTGTGTGCATTCTCAGTGTCTTCTGCAAATAATGTTACACAGTGGATCATACTGCAGAAGCCCCTCAGAAACCATTCTGTATTTCTTGATGTTCTTAAATTAACTTATCAAATATGTAGTCATAACATAAAAGATCAAGAAATACCTAGCCAGGGATAATTCAGATGTCAAGAACTTAACTATTCTTATAGCAAGTTCTCAAACCTTGACAGTGTATGCTGTTCTCTAGTTTGATTCTCACTGCCAAGGGAAACAAGAGTTTGGTAAATTTGAAGCAACTTTGCACTATTGGATCAACACAGCTGACAAGTTTGAGGGCTGAAATCACCTTCTCTTTCTTTCCCTCTGTGTGTGTTGAGGAGTCAAGACTGGAGATCTTTCTTTCTTTAGGAAGCCTGTCCAGACAGGGCTACTAAGTGGTATCCAGTCAACTGGATATTGGTAAAAAATACAGAAGGCAAAAGGAAGGGAGAAAAACAGAACAGTAGAAAGGCACAATAACTGCTCCTGTCCTGGAAAGACAGCCATTCCAAAGCAAGGGCAGAACAGTGTTCACTGAACAGTATGAACTTTGCTCACATATTGAAATGAAAAGGGCTGTCCTAGTTTCACTTATTTTTTTTTAGTCTTCCACTCAAAGGCAGAGAATGAAACAAAAAAGTAGTCTATACAACTATTGCTCCCTTTTCAGGCTGTTGAGGAAATGGCATTTCCATCCTTATTCCTATTCTCAGGTTGTTTCTGCATCTAATAAAACATTCCTTCTGGTGAGATAAACACTCTGGGATGACAGGTTCATAATGACCAGCATAATGACTAGCAGAAGCTGACCATATAGTAGCCAGTATTGATGCAACATTAATATCATGGAAGCAAAGAGTTACCTGAAGCATCAGAACACTTTTTTTTAGAAACTAATAGTGTAAACATTCTGTGCTTGGTCCCTTACTATTGATTATTTGATGGGTAGACACAATAAAAGCCATCACTGAGTAACCAGATTAATGAAGGAGAGGTGACTTTTTCATGATATTGACATTGAAAGTCCTGTGAACTAGAGGAATATATTTAACTTTTCTGAGCTCCAATTTATTCATATGTGATCAGAATAAGAAAGGCTAATTTACAGGGGGAGGGATTCTTCAAATTTAAGTTTCAAATATTGAAATTTAAATTTAAAGATGAAAATACTAAATGATTTCTTCCTGAATTAATCTGCCAACAAATATTTAATACCTACTCCATTCTAATGCTATGCACAAGACATGGGTCTATTATTAACATGAACGCTTCAAAGGCTTTATAGCTTATAACTAAGACAAAGTTACAGAATTCAGACTCTCCATGGACTTGGTATATAATTGTATTTTATGTATCATTATCTTTAAGTAAAATGTAGCATTTTAAAATTATGAATGTAGATGTCAAACCACAGTAGGGATTTGTTAAAAGTAAAAATCATAGGATTCATATCACAGTGGCTAAAGAAGTTATTTCTACCCACTATGCTTTCCAAATTATAATGGTCCATGGACTTCCTACTAGACTTTCTTACTTAATGTTTTAACATACACATATATTCTATAATATCCATATATTGTATGTTAGGATATATAGATAGATCCTAACATACTTTCTTATATATTTGACAACTCTTTCATTATAATATTTTTGTAATTCTTTATATTTTCTTTTATGTTTTCAGAATATATGTATTTTATGTGGTGTTTGTTTATGAGTTTATACGTTTCATCAAGTTTCCATAGATTTTATATTACAAAACTTAAGAATCCTGGATTTTTAGAAGATATATCAAAGGAAATCAACAATTCTGACATATTATACTCAATGTTATCATAGGAATAGTTATTGTCATGGTAGGAATAATATGAGATCTCAGCCTACATCAATGAGTGTGTGTATGTGTAGTGGAGACTTAGGGAAGGAAAGTCTGAGTGGTTAATCTTGGAAGATTTCCAAGACAAACAATGTTTCAGTTAAGCCTTAAATGAGGAAGTCAAAGTTCAACAAGCCAAAACTAGAAATTAATGAAAAGGGTGGTAATAGGTAAAATATGAGGGAGAGGGTGCAGGCATTAATGACTTTATTAAAAGGTATATATGTGTGAGAAGGTTGGATGTGCTTGGAGGGTCTGTATGACCAAACAGGTCCCAGGATATATTTGGAGGAATAAGGGTGATGAGGCCAGAAAGGGAAGCCAGCACTAGACCAAGAAAAAGGTTGAATGCCTTGCTAAATAGTTTGTTATCCTAGATATGGTATAAAGCCACTGGGGAATTTTTAACAGAGGCATGCTCTCATGACACTTGTATTTTTTAAAAATTACTCCAGCTGCATGGTAGAGGATGAACCATGGGGGTATAGCAATTGTAGTGGTGGTGGGAGGTGGTCAGAGAAGGAATGAGCTAAATTGTGAGTCTGTGGTAGTAATCCAGACAAAAAGTGATGAGGGTCTAAACCACAGTGGTGACAGTGTGTGAATTCACTGTGCAGAGTGTAAAACACTACTGTGGAGTTGAAAGAAGGAATGAGGAAAAGAAGGAAAGGAGGGATTGAGGGAGGGAGAAAAGGAAACGTAAGAAAGAACAGAAAAGGAAGGGCAGAAGGCAGGAATTGCAGTCTTTGGCTAAGTAGATACTTGAAGTCAAAGTGTTTCATTAAACACATTCACAACTGTTAGTCTACCTTGGAGGTGTGATAAAATTACTGGTACCCCAGGTCTCAGCCAATCAGCCAGATGGCTGCTGATTGGTTCAAATTCAAATGAAAACTAATCAGATCCTTTCTTAAGAGGTTCAGTTGATGCACAAATAGCCACAGCCACAGTGAACTTGGTGAAAGGAAGCTGTTACCAAATACACAACCTCTAAAAGGCAATGCAAAAAACGGCATCATTCCCTTTTTACAATTAGCAGCAGAGCTGCAGAGACTGGCTTGTGACTACACACACACACACACACACACACACACACACACACACACTGCTGAGTTTGTTTTTAAAAAACGTAATACAGGCTGGTTTTCATATCATATTCAGTTACAGAAACATATCTAAGAGAACAGTTTGACCTAGAAATAAATCAATGCACATCTATGTTAACATGCAAGGGAGATGAAAAAAAGAAGAGCTAAAAGCAATCAGTCAAAGTAATATCTGAGAATGATTTCAAGAAAACCAGTTTTTATTATGGAGTTTGCTTGTCAGCTTCCTTTTATTCTTTTGGCTATTAATTATTAGTGCAAAGCAGTAATTCCCTATTACATGCTTTCAAAGCTCAAAACTATTTCTAGGATTTTTTTCTTTTCTGATACTGGGGATTAATCTCAGGGCCTTTCCTTGTTTTTGAAAACCTGTTGTTTTTGATGCCTCTATTGCAATCAAATGATAATCTTTCATCTGATTCAATCATTCATCTGATAATTCCTGAACTATTGAATAATTCTCCAGAAAATAACAATTCTGGTTTTAGAAAATATCCTTAATCAAGGATGTAAAGAGGAAGTTTCCCATTCAAAAACTATGGTTATTAAAATAAATGAAGTTATATGTAATTCTAGAAGAGCTCTTAACTTAAACAGCTCTTCCCTTTCCACTCCAAAGACTACTTCCAATTCACAAACCAGAAAATCCAAATCCACTCTTCAAAGGATTAGATTTTATATAAGGGAGGGGTGGAAGGAAGTAGATTAAGCTACATAAAACAAGAAAAGTAAATAATTATTACAAAAGTTTCTCTGAAAAAATTTGACATCAAAAAAGCATAAAATTAAGTTTTAAAAAAGAAGTCAATCTAAAGATCTGTTTGGGTGTTATTTCCTTATTAAGTATATTAGCATTAAAATTACCCACAGTTTAAACAATTTTGGTGGAATTTCTGAAGCTGCAGTCTGCTGAATTCTGGTTCCAAAAATTTAGGTTAAAAAATACGTATGCAACTTCTATACATGAAACCCCTTCCATTTGTGAGCCTGGGTTTGTATGCACATCTGCCAGCCTGACCCAAAGAAACCTCTGATTTGATAGTTTTTGTAGAACCACAAGTATTTTCCAACACATCCCAAAGTCCCTTAATGACTCTCCACCCAGTTCAGCCTCCTGAAGGTTAGTGCATAATTAATGAGGTGGTAGACATTCTCTAGAATTAGTTTTCATCTAAATAAAGGTGCCCGATGTTTATCTGTACTCTTTGTATTCATTGTTGCCTTGAATATACTGAGCTTCCTGTTGGTCCAGGGAACTATCGATTTGCTGACTAATCTTTTTATCTGATCATTATAGATTGTAACTTTCAGTCTATAACCTTTACACACATTGCTATTGTGGTTAAATAAAACACAATACAAAATAATTAACAGGTTCCCATATCAGTATTTCACTCCCAGGTAAAAGCAGAATTAAGGCTTCAATTTGACAGTGGACATTCGCATTTTTAGAGAAAAGTATAAATAGAAGATGAATATATAATCTTTAGTTCCTTAATATAAATTACTCAGGAAGAACTACTATGTAGCCTGGGGGAAATCAACAGCTTCTTCAATTGGATTGCTTCTGTCACTGTATGGACACAGTCTTGTTTGATGTACTCCCACCATTTGTCTTGTATGGAGTCTTTTATCTAAATCCGAAGCAATGCAGTCATCAGGGCTGTGATTCAATAATGGCTCTGCAGGAGCTGTCATCCACAGTTTGCTATTCATCTTGTAAAAGGCTTTGAGTGTTCAAAGTACCAACGAAGGTTGGCATTTCAATGCCATGGACAGATCACTTAAAGTTCTTTTGTGTTCACAAGAGAGAGAGTGAAATTGAGAATGGGGGAGATTAAATGGCCAACCTTCTCCTCTACCTGACTACCTAGGGGGGGTAACCCCAAGCTATCCTAGAGAGCAAGGATATGAGTTGATCTGACCTGCTCTGCCATGGGACATTGCCATGAATGGGAGAAGGCATTCAGTGGTGTTTACATCACACTGAGTTCTACTGCTATAATTAAGAGGCAACAAATTGATGGAAATTGAACAGAAAAGGGAATTTTAAAAGCGATGATGATGAAGGGAATTCCTTGGAATATTTTTAGAGTCAACACATTAGCAAGAAGAGCATATTTAAGGAGTTTAGATATAAATAAATAGGACTTGAAGATGTTAATTAATAGACTCAAGTGTCATACATCAGTGGCTACTGTTCTTTGCATGTAAACAGGCTGGACTGAGACTACTATCCTTAGACTTGGCTGTTGAGTTGTTTTACTGCCTGTGAGAATATTTCCTTATTCGATTCAGACTCTATTTCCCAGATTTTTGTAATCATGATAGTCTATAAAGAATGAGTAGCCTAAGAAAGGGGTCAGGTATAGGAACAGGGTGGCACATATCCATAATCTCTATACTCAGGAGGCTGAGGCAGGAGGATCATGGGTTCCTGATCAGCTTAGGCTACATAGTGAGCCTCCATTTCAATTAAAAAAAGAACTGGGATAGAAGTTCATAAGAACAGAAAGAGATTAAACTGAATACAATTTGCCTGACTCATAAGACTCAATTATGGTATTTGATAGCACTTGAACACAGGAGCATGGAGATAATTATCTAGGTCTGAAGCCACTTAGCTGCTATACTCATCTACTGTGACTCTGACCCTCAGCATGTACTTTTGGAATGAAATTGGTTGGGAAGGGCTAAAACAAAAGAAGAAGAGTTCAGAGTAACAATGGGGACCTAGAATATAAACCCAGCTCTCATTCTGATTAACTGTAATGCAATTTCCATATGATGAAGGATTTAAAATCAAAGATTTAAAAGATACTCTTCTTCCCAAACAAAGCATGATTCTGCAAATGTAACAGGTGATAACTATACTTTCTTCAGTCATGAGTTCATTTATTCATTTTTGCTACATCAAAATACCAATAAGTATGCATCAAGTTGCCACTTTTTGTTAAGTTCTTTGTTAGTGTCTGAGACTAGAATAGGTTAAAAGCATATTTGTTCCTGCTTTCATAGAATTTACAGCCTAATGAAGAAAGCAGGCATTTTATTAATAATGTCATCAGTTTTAAGCACAAATGTGGTAAATGTTAAAACTGTAATAAATGCACGGTGCTGTGAAAACTTACAAATGAGTGAAAGTGACCTGGATGAGGAAGTCCAGGAAAGTTTCTCTGAAGGTGTAATAACTAAGATGAGATCTGAAGGCTGGTAAGGTGATCTTCTTTGCCTAATCAGTCTAACCTTCATCCTGAAAAGAATGAAGAATTGAGATTTTAAACACAATGTAGCATAATCAGATCTGTTTCTGTCTCAGGCTTTAGAGAGATGTACTGTCAAAAGTAAAGAAGATTTGCAAGAGAGTAAAACTAGAGGTAAAATTAACCCACCTCATGAGAGAAGTTGAGTGGAATAAATTTCCATCGGGAATGATCGGAGATACCATGTGCAGTACCCAGAATTGCCAGGGCACAGATAGAGCTGTGTGTTATGGCTCCCTCAAGTCTAGCTCTATCACGACTAGGTCCTAATTTATAAGCATCTTCTTCTTGAGAGCTGTAAATTCACAAATGTTAGTTTAAAGAAACATAAGTTAACTTTAGAGAAAAAAAATATCTCTTCATCTTTCTCCTACCCATCATCATTTAATGATGGGTTACCATGGGAGCAGATGTTAATATCTGTGTCACTACTAACTAATAACAGTGCATTCCAAAGCAGAACATTACAATGGTGGTTCCACATGAGCATTCCATAAAATTTGCCAGTACTGCAGGATGGTCCATAATCCATTCAATGTTATTTTGTGAGCATGCTCTTAGAAAGGCCACAGACAGATGAAAATCCTGATTGATCATTTTAAAGGCTGTTCATGTTGACTGACATATGACTAAAACGGAAGCATTCCCAGGCAGATCCACAATATTTCCTCTAAGTAACTGTAGGTGTTTTGTCACATCCATCATTAAAGGAAAAAAAAAAACAAACTTATTTTGGCTTGAAAGCTCATTTCCAATTTTCTTATTTACAATTTTTCTCACCAATAATATTCATTTCCAATACCTTCTCAGCATTCCAAAATAAGTTTCATGTGATTCCAACACCACATTTATATCACCTTGTGCCTACATTCTTCATCCTTCTTAAGAACTCCTATACAACCTCAATTATCCCTAAGGACTATATTCAAATTTTCTCACTCAACAAAGACATTCTATTATCTCTTCAGTTTTGAAATCACTCCTCAAAATTTCAATTTTTATTTCTAAATTTCTATTTCTTTTTATTGTTTTATTATTCATATGTGCATACAAGGCTTGAGTCATTTCTCCCCCCTGCCCCCACCCCCTCCCTTACCACCCACTCTGCCCCCTCCCTCTCCCCCCCACCCCCTCAATACCCAGCAGAAACTATTTTGCCCTTATCTCTAATTTTGTTGTAGAGAGAGTGTAAGCAATAATAGGAAGGAACAAGGGTTTTTGCTGGTTGAGATAAGGATAGCTATACAGGGAGTTGACTCACTTTAATTTCCTATGCATGTGTGTTACCTTCTAGGTTAATTCTTTTTAATCTAACCTTTTCTGTAGTTCCTGGTCCCCTTTCCCTATTGGCCTCAGTTGCTTTTAAGGTATCTGCTTTAGTTTCTCTGCGTTAAAGGCTACAAATGCTAGCTAATTTTTTAGGTGTCTTATCTATCCTCACCCCTCCCTTGTGTGCTCTTTCTTTTATCATGTACTCAAAGTCCAATCCCTTTGTTGTGTTTGCCCTTGATCTAATGTCTGCATATAAGGGAGAACATACGATTTTTGGTGTTTTGGGCCAGGCTAACCTCACTCAGAATGATGTTCTCCAATTCCATCCATTTACCAGCGAATGATAACATTTCGTTCTTCTTCATGGCTGCATAAAATTCATTGTGTATAGATACCACATTTTCTTAATCCATTCATCGGTGGTGGGGCATCTTGGCTGTTTCCATAACTTGGCTATTGTGAATAGTGCCGCAATAAACATGGTTGTGCAGGTGCCTCTGGAGTAACCTGTGTCACAGTCTTTTGGGTATATCCCCAAGAGTGATATTGCTGGATCAAATAGTAGATCCATATTTATCTTTTTAAGTAGCCTCCAAATTTTTTTCCAGAGTGGTTGTACTAGTTTACAATCCCAGCAAGAGAGTAAGAGGGTTCCTTTTTCCCCCGCATCCTCTCCAACACCTGTTGGTGGTGGTGTTGCTAATGATGGCTATTTTAACAGGGGTGAGGTGGAAACTTAGTGTGGTTTTAATTTGCATTTCCTTTATTGCTAGAGATGGTGGGCATTTTTTCATGTATTTTTTGGCCATTTGAATTTCTTCTTTTGAGAAAGTTCTGTTTAGTTCACTTGCCCATTTCATTATTGGTTCATTAGTTTTGGGAGAATTTAGTTTTTTAAGTTCCCTATATATTCTGGTTATCAGTCCTTTGTCTGATGTATAGCTGGCAAATATTTTCTCCCACTCTGTGGGTGTTCTCTTCAGTTTAGAGACCATTTCTTTTGATGAACAGAAGCTTTTAGTTTTATGAGGTCCCATTTATCTATGCTATCTCTTAGTTGCTGTGCTGCTGGGGTTTCATTGAGAAAGTTCTTACCTATATCTACTAACTCCAGAGTATTTCCTACTCTTTCCTGAATCAACTTTAGAGTTTGTGGTCTGATATTAAGATCCTTGATCCATTTTGAGTTAATATTGGTATAGGGTGATATACATGGATCTAGTTTCAGTTTTTTGCAGACTGCTAACCAGTTTTCCCAGCAGTTTTTGTTGAAGAGGCTGCTTTCTCTCCATCATAAATTTTTAGCACCTTTATCAAAGAAAGTTGGTTATAGTTGTGTGGCTTCATATCTGGGTCCTCTGTTGTGTTCCACTGGTCTTCATGTCTGTTTTTGTGACAGTACCATGCTGTTTTTATTGTTATTGCTTTGTAATATAGTTTGAAGTTAGGTATTGTGATACCTCCAGCATTGACCTTGTAACTGAGTATTGCCTTGGCTATTCGTGGCCTCTTGTGTTTCCATATAAATTTCACAGTAGATTTTTCAATCTCTTTAATGAATGTCATTGGAATTTTGATGGGAATTGCATTAAATATGTAGATTACTTTTAGAAGTATAGACATTTTTACTATGTTGATTCTACCAATCCATGAGCATGGGAGATCTCTCCACTTTCTATAGTCTTCCTCAATCTCTTTCTTCAGAAGTTTATAGTTTTCCTTGTAGAGGTCATTCACATCTTTTGTTAGGTTTACACCTAGGTATTTGATTTTTTTTTTGAGGCTATTGTAAATGGAATTGTTTTCATACATTCTTTTTCTGTTTGTTCATTATTAGTGTATAGAAATGCTAATGATTTTTCTATGTTGATTTTATATCCTGCTACCTTGCTATAGCTATTGATGATGTCTAGAAGCTTCTGAGTTGAGTATTTTGGGTCTTTAAGGTATAGGATCATGTCGTCTGCAAATAGGGATATTTTGACAGTTTCTTTACCTGTTTGTATTCCTTTTATTCCTTCTTCTTGCCTAATTGCTCTGGCTAGGAATTCTTGTACTATGTTGAATAGGAGTGGAGATAGTGGGCATCCTTGTCTGGTTCCTGATTTTAGAGGGAATGGTTTCAGTTTTTCTCCATTAAGTATAATGCTGTCTGTAGGTTTGTCATATATAGCTTTTACAATGTTGAGGTACTTTCCTTCTATTCCTAGTTTTCTTAGAGCTTTTATCATGAAACGGTGTTGGATCTTATCAAAGGCTTTTTCTGCATCTATTGAGATGATCAAGTGGTTTTTGTCTTTGCTTCTGTTAATGTGGTTTATTATGTTTATTGATTTTCGTACGTTGAACCACTCCTGCATACCTGGGATGAAGCCTACTTGGTCATGGTGAATAATCTTTTTGATGTGTTGCTGAATTCGGTTTGACATTATTTTGTTGAGGACATAAACAATATGTCATTTTGTTAATGAACATCAATGTTCATTAAGGAGATTGGCCTATAGTTCTCCTTTTTGGAGGTGACTTTGCCTGGTTTTGGGATAAGTGTAACACTGGATTCAAAAAATGTGTTTGGCAGTTTTCCTTCCCTTTCTATTTTGTGGAACAGTTTAAGAAGGGTTGGTATCAGTTCTTCTTTAAAGGTCTGATAGAATTCAGCAGAGAATCCATCAGGTCCTAGACTTTTCTTTTTGGGGAGACTCTTGATTGCTGCTTCAATTTCATTTTGTGTTATAGGTCTATTCAGGTGATTAATTTCCTCTTGGTTCAGTTTTGGATGATCATATGTATCTAGAAATTTGTCCATTTCTTTAAGATTTTCAAATTTATTTGAATCTAGGTTCTCAAAGTAGTCTCTGATGATTTCCTGGACTTCCATGGTTTTGTTGTTATCTCCCCTTTTGCATTCCTGATTCTATTAATTTGGGTTTTTTCTCTCCTCATTTTAGTCAGGTTTGCCAGGGGTCTATCAATCTTGTTTATTTTTTCAAAGAAATATGGGAATATCTTTCTCTAGATTTGGGAAATTTTCCGTTATTATTTTGTTGACTATATTATGTATTCCCTTCGCTTGCACCTCTTCTCCTTCTTCGATGCCCATGATTCTCAAGTTTGGTCTTTTGATGGACTTGGTGAGTTCTTGCATTTTCTTTACACAGGTCTTGAGTTGTTTAATTAATAGTTCTTCAGTTTTTCCTTTAATTACCATTTCATCTTCAAGTTCTGAGATTCTGTCTTCTGTTTGTTCTATTCTGCTGGATTGGCCTTTCGTTTTGTTTTGCAGTTCTGTTTCATTCTTTTTTCTGAGGTTTTCCATATCCTGGGTGGTTTCCTCTTTAATGTTGTCTATTTTTGTTCTGAGTTCCTTTATCTGTTTATTAATTGTGTTCTCTGTTTGACTTTGGTGTTTATACAGTGCTTCTATGGTTTCCTTTATTTCTTCTTTTGCTTTTTCAAATTCTCTATTTTGGTTGTCTTGGAACTTCTTGAATGTCTCCTGTACATTTTGGTTGACCCTATCCAGTATCATCTCTATAAAATTCTCACTGATTACCTGTAGTGTGTCTTCTTTTAAATAATTCTTATGGGCTTCATTGGGTTCTTTGGCATAGTTTATCTTCATTTTGTTGGAGTCTGGATTTGAGTATCTGTTTTCTTCATTTTCCTCTGGTTCCTGTACTAATTTTTTGCTGTGGGGAAACTGGTTTCCCTTTTTTTTCTGTCTTCCCGTCATTGTCCTTGGTGTAGTTACTGTTCCTGTACTGTGTGCAATTAAGTATTTTCTAGCTTGTAATAATAACAATGGTAATATTTAGAATGGAAGGGTGAGAGAAGATGGAAAGCAAGAAGTTAAAGAAAAGGGAAAAACAAACAGACAGGTAGGAAAAAACAAAACAAGAAAGTTTCAAAGGTATAAACAGGGAGGTTGGTGTACTAATCGACAGTAAGCTGTACAGGCCTTAGAGAGACAGAGAGAGGATTGAAAATAAAAAAAAAAAAGAATAAAGATAAGAATAAAAATAAAAAATAAGTAAATGAAGATAATATGTATATAAAAATAAAATAAAACAAAATGAAAAATAGAAAATAAAAAATAAAAACAATAAAGAAAAACCAAAAACTTCCAAGTTCAAATGCAATGAAGTTTCAGTCTTAATAATTTTGGTGTCCGTCTCGGTCTCAGATGTTGTTCTGTAGTTGTCTCATCAAAGGGAATGCATAAAGTAGAACAAAACTGCACTAAAAACAAAAAACAAAAAACAAAAAAACCCCACAAAGTGTCCCAAGTTAAAATGCAATACAGTTTCAGTAAGTTTTTCAGCATGCAGGTGTAGTTCGGTTGTTTTCTCATCAAAGGTAGGGAGAGAGAAAAAAAAAAAAGAGTCTGGGACAGTTCTGAGAATGGTATCTGCGGCTGTGTCTTGCCTGCCCACTGCTGTCAGCCTGCTGTTGCTGGAGGCATTATTTATGCAGATCTCAGGGGTGAGCTTTGCAGTCACCTGGCCCTGCAGGCTTAGTTTACTCAGAGTTCTCCTGTGCGTGAGTCTCTGCTACAAGCTTTCCCCTTTCCAAGCGCACTGGGGGAGGTGACACTGCACCAGCTTTCTCAGGCCTGCGTGTTTGTTTACAGCTCACATGGGAAGTGGATCTTCCCCCCTCTCCTGTGGAGTTTTCCTCCCACTGCCACTTTTACAAGCTTTTCTGCTCCTGGTTACTGGGCGCACATGCCCGCTCCTGCTGGAGCCTCTCCGGCCCGCCCAGCTTGTTTATTTACAGTCCCGGGAAGGATTACCTTCCCCCAATCTTCAGCGCTCAGTACGCCCCACCATCTTTCCAGCGTGTCTTTATTGTTCTTATTGCTTATTACTCAGTTTCTCTTTTTTCCCAGGTGGAGGTCAGCCTGTCCAGGGGGCTATGCTGCTCTGGCCCAGGGTTGTCTGTGGGAGTACTGCAGTACCGTGAAGCTCACCTTGTCCGCATCTTCCCAAGCCGTCTGGGTGCAGGCAGCCGGCGGCTGGCGGCCGGTGGCTGGCGGCCCAGGGGCCCTCCTGATTTTTCCGTTTAATGTGAAGTGGAGATGCTCTGCGCCGGCTGGAGGTGTGGAGGGGTCAAAGTTTTGCCTCTTTCAGTGGTTTTGCCTGCAAGGTGTGTCTCCAGCATCTCTCCAAGATTTCACTATAGGAGGCACACTATCTGCTTCCTTCCTCTAGCTGCCATCTTGGAATCCTAAATTTCTATTTTATTAGCTATAGTGTCATTGATCTTTATATCTCTATAATGAGTTATCAGTTTATATATAATCTATTGAATTGTATATATTTTGAGACTCTATATTGTGCTAGTTACTTTTATATTCCTGTGATAAAGTACCTGAAATAAAGAACTTAAAAGATTTATTTGGGCTCACAGTTTTAGAGGGTTCAATTTATGGTCACTTGGCTCCATGTGCCCAGGCAGAACATCATGGTGTAACATGAGTATTGGAGAGATAGTCACCTCATGGTAGATAGGAAGCAGAGAGAGAGAAAGGAAGGGGCCAGAGACAAGATAATCCTAAGAACATAACCTCAGCTAGGTCTTACCTCCTAATATTGCCAGAACCACCCACAATAGCACTATCACCAGCTCTCTCTCTCTCTCTCTCTCTCTCTCTCTCTCTCTCTCTGTATGTATGTGTGTGTTCAAATAGACTGAGAGTCCCCATAAGTAACTTAGACAAAGTCATTTACTTTTTATATCTTCATTCTAAGAGAAAATAAAGAATATTCTGAAAGAACAGACAATACATGTTTGACAATATTGCAATAGGTGATAGAGAATACATTTTACAAATAGTATCTAATAAAGCTGTTTCAAATCCTTTCAAGAAAACTTGAATGCCTATAACATAAAAAATAAAGTTGTAATCCTGGCATTGCCAAGGAAATTGGCTGATTTGGGTTAATTTTCTCAAATAGTACCGAAGCCTCTTTGTCATGTAAGGATTCCTAAAATCAAAGTTAATAAGGAGATCAGGAAAATAAAATAGAGTACAGATTTTAAACTCTGACCCAAAATATTTTACTGCTACTCAGGGCATTCATGTTGTGAATACAGCCTTTTCTAGAATTAATGTTTTGGACAATTATGAGGGTACTTTATGGGATAACTAGATATTAATAAAACTAAAGAGGAAGTCACATCCTCTTTAGAAACCATCAAAGTATAGTTACCATGACTTTCCTAGAAAGCTCCAAAACAAAGAAGAAACTGGAGCCTCAAATTCAATAAAGGTTTTGAAAATGATTGCAGTGCTTGAATAGAGCATGGAAAACAGTGTCCACAGAGCTGTGAGGACTCACCCTGGGTTGTGAGATTCTGTAAGATCTGATGGGACCAGATCTATTTCCAGACTCATCTGGCAAAATTCAGCTTGGCTCTAGACTCACTAGGTTTCTTTCTTCACTTTAAGCATGCAGAACCTGTGCACATTCTGTTTTCAGTGTGTTTGGCATAAGTGATATTTGTACAGCTGATTGTTGGTATTCATAGTTCAACTGAAATGTCACTTTCTAGGATCAGTCCTCTTTAACCACCCACTCTGAAGTAAGACTCTTCCTATTAATCACAATCTCTACCACCAAGATTTGTGTTCTTCACAGAGTAGTGTATCCATATACATATATATGGATATGTTTCATATATGCATGCCCATTTTTGATCTGGTGGAATTGTTCACACATCCTTTTCCTTGGAATGTGAAATCTCACATCTCAAATATCTCTGTGTTGGTAGAACCACCAATAGATCATCATTTAAGCCATACATAGTCTTCCAAATTTCAGACATTATCAAGTACATTGTTTTCAAAATGCAGGAATGTCACATGTGGCCCATAATAGTTCAGGCAAGGTCCTCTTCATGACTTGAGGTGAAGGAGAAGTAACTCTACCTCTCTCCCTAGCATGAGGCAAGAATTCCCCAGACCCTTTTCTGCATTCCAGGTGAGAAAGGAGTTGAGGAGTGTGCTGATGGATCTCTGGACCTACTATAAGTTCTATTTAGTGCTCTGCAACTCATCTCACTTTATTAACTGACATGTGTCAGTCTCAATCTTAACCAAAATGTCTAATTTAAAATCTTAGCACCTTTCAAAATTCTTTTTAAGTAATACATTTTATTTCTTAGGAAAAAAATGTCTTCCTCAGATCCCACTTTATTATGTATTTGGAAGCTCAAAGAAACAAGAAAAGCTGAAAGAAGACAATGAAATATAGAAAAGACTTGGAAGAGGAAGGAAAAAAAAGACTGAAGAAAAAACAGTATCAAAAACAATCCCTGCCCCTGTATTTCCTGAGCTCCATCACACCAGTCTCAGGAGCTGCAGCTGTTTCAAGTTAGATCCTTGGATCCTCTTTGCCTGTAGACAAATCCATGTTGTTGAACACAGGGGAGCACCTGCTGATTTTCTCCAAGGACAGCCCATGAATATTAAGATATGTTGCAATTATTAAAAATAAAATAAGGAAAGATTCCAAGATGGCGGCTAGAGGGAGGAAGCAGAAAGCGAGCCTCTTATAGTGAAATCTTGGAGAGATGCTGGAGAAACACTTTGCAGGCAAAATCACTGAGAAGAGGCAAAACTTTGACCCCTCCACACCTCCAGCCAGTGCAAAGAATCTCCCCTTCACGTTAAATGGAGAAACCAGGAGGGACCCTGGGATGCCAGTGGCCCGCGCCCAGACGACTTGGGAAGACATGGACAAGGTGAGCTTCACGGTACCACGGTACTCCCACAGACAACCCTGGGCCAGAGCAGCATAGCCCCCTGGGCAGACTCACCTCCACCCGAGGATAAAAGAGAAACTGACTAATAAGCAATAAGAATAAAGACACGCGGGAAAGGGGGGGGGGATCACTGAGTGCCAAAGATTGGGGGAAGGTAATCCTTCCCAGGACTGTAAATAAACAAGTCGGGCAGGCAGGAGAGGCTCCAGTGGGAGCAGGGGTGCCACCCAGAAACCAGGAGTGGGAAAGCTTGTGAGAGTGGCAGAGGGAGGAAAGCTCCACAGGAGAGGAGGGAAGACCCACTTCCCACATGAGCTGTAAATAAACATGGCAGCTGGCAGGAGTAGCAGCACCGCCCAGTAATCAGGAGCAGGAAAGCTTGTAAAAGTGGCGGTGGGAGGAAAACTGCACAGGAGAGGGGGGAAGACCCACTTCCCACATGAACTATAAATAAACACGCAGGCCTAAGAATGCGGGTGCAGTGTCACCTTTCCCAGTGCTTGGAAAGGGGAAAGCTTATAGCAGAGGCTCACGCACAGGAGAAATCTGAGTAAACAAAGCCTGCAGGGACAGGTGAGTGCTAAGCTTACCCCAGAGATCTGCATAAATAATGCCTCCAGCAACAGCAGGCTGACAGCAGTGGGCAGGCAAGCCACAGCCACAGATACCATTCTCAGAACTGTCTCCAGACTCTTGGTTTTTTTTCTCTCTCTCTCTTTTTCTCCCTACCTTTGATGAGAGAACCGAATTACACCTGCATGCTGAAAAACTTACTGAAACTGTATTGCATTTGAACTTGGGACACTTGGTGGGGTTTTTGTGTGTGTGTGTGTGTGTGTGTGTGTGTAGTTTTGTTCAATTTATGCATCCCCTTTGATGAGACAACTACAGAACAACATCTGAGGCACCATCTCCAGGATTAGAGACTGAGACAGACACCAAAATTATTAAGACTGAAACTTCATTGCATTTGAACTTGCAAGTTTTTTTGTTTTTTGCTTTTTGGGTTTTTTTTTAATTTTCTATTTTTCATTTTATTTTATTTTTATATAGAGATATTTCTTTCATTTACCCATTTTTTATTTTTATTCTTATATTTTTTTTATTTTTTATTTTCACTCCTCTCTCTGTCTCTCTAATGCCTGTTCAGCTTACTGTCAATTAGTACACTAACACTCCCTGTTTATACCTTTGAAACTTTCTTGTCTGATTCCTTGTTCTGTTTTCTCATTCTTGTCTGTTTATTTGTTTTTCCCTTTTCCTTAACTTCTTGCTTTCCATCTCCACTCACCCTTCCATTCTAAATATTACCATTGTTATTATTACAAGCTAGAAAATACTTAATTGCACACAGTACAGGGACAGTAACAACATCAAAGACAATGACAGGAAGACAGAAAAAACAGGGAAACCAGTTTTGCCACAGCAAAAAATTAGTACAGGAACCAGAGGGGAATGAAGAAAACAGATACTCAGATCCAGACCCCAACAAAATGAAGATAAACTATGCCAAAGGACCCAATGAAGCCCACAAGAAACTGTCAAAATATCCCTATTTGCAGATGACATGATCCTATACTGTAAACACCCAAAAAACTCTACTCAGAAGCTTCTAGACATCATCAATAGCTATAGCAAGGTAGCAGGATATAAAATCAACATAGAAAAATCATTAGCATTTCTATACACTAACAATGAGCAAACTGAAAAAGAATGTATGAAAACAATTCCATTTACAATAGCCTCAAAAAAAATCAAATACCTAGGTGTAAACCTAACAAAAGATGTGAATGACCTCTACAAGGAAAACTATAAACTTCTGAAGAAAGAGATTGAGAAAGACTATAGAAAGTGGAGAGATCACCCATGCTCATGGATTGGTAGAATCAACATAGTAAAAATGTCTATACTCCCAAAAGTAATCTAAATGTTTAATGCAATTCCCATCAAAATTCCAATGACATTCATTAAAGAGATTGAAAAATCTACTGTGAAATTTATATGGAAACACAAGAGGCCACGAATGGCCAAGGTAATAATCAGTCAAAAGAACAATACTGGAGGTATCACGATACCTGACTTCAAACTATATTACAAAGCAATAACAGTAAAAACAGCATGGTACTGGCACAAAAACAGACATGAAGACCAGTGGAACACAACAGAGGACCCAGATATGAAGCCACACAACTATAACCAACTTGTCTTTGACAAAGGAGCTAAAAATATATGATGGAGAAATAGCAGCCTCTTCAACAAAAACTGCTGGGAAAACTGGTTAGCAGTCTGCAAAAAACTGAAACTAGATCCATGTTTATCACCCTATACCAATATTAACTCAACATGGATCAAGGATCTTAATATCAGACCACAAACTCTAAAGTTGATACAGGAAAGAGTAGGAAATACTCTGGAGTTAGTAGGTATAGGTAAGAACTTTCTCAATGAAACCCCAGCAGCACAGCAACTAAGAGATAGCATAGATAAATGGGACCTCATAAAGCTAAAAAGCTTCTGTTCATCAAAAGAAATGGTCTCTAAACTGAAGAGAACACCCACAGAGTGGGAGAAAATATTTGCCTGCTACACATCAGACAAAGGACTGATAACCAGAATATATAGGGAACTTAAAAAACTAAATTCTCCAAAAACTTATGAACCAATAAAGAAATGGGCAAGTGAACTAAACAGAACTTTCTCAAAAGAAGAAACTCAAATGGCCAAAAAATACATGAAAAAATGCCCACCATCTCTAGCAATAAAGGAAATGCAAATTAAAACCACACTAAGATTCCACCTCACCCCTGTTAGAATAGCCATCATTAGCAACATCACCAACAACAGGTGTTGGTGAGGATGCGGGGAAAAAGGAACCCTCTTACACTATTGGTGGGAATGTAAACTAGTACAACCACTCTGGAAAAAAATTTGGAGGCTACTTAAAAAGCTAAACATTGATCTACCATTTGATCCAGCAATACCACTCTTGGGGATATACCCAAAAGACTGTGACACAGGTTACTCCAGAGGCACCTGCACACCCATGTTTATTGCGGCACTATTCACAATAGCCAAGTTATGGAAATAGCCAAGATGTCCTACTACTGACAAATGGATCAAGAAAATGTTGTATTTATACACAATGGAATTTTATGCAGCCATGAAGAAGAACAAAATGTTATCATTCACTGGTAAATGGATGGAATTGGAGAACATCATTCTGAGTGAGGTTAGCCTGGCCCAAAAGACCAAAAATCATATGTTCTCCCTCATATGTGGACATTAGATCAAGGGCAAACACAACAGTGGGATTGGACTTTGAGCACATGATAAAAGCGAGAGCACACAAGGGAGGGGTGAGGATAGATACGACACGTAAAATATTAGCTAGCATTTGTTGCCCTTAACGCAGAGAAACTAAAGCAGATACCTTAAAAGCAACTGAGGCCAATAGGAAAAGGGGACCAGGAACTAGAGAAAAGGGTAGAGCAAAAAGAATTAACCTAGAAGGTAACACCCACGCACAGGAAATCAATGTGAGTCAATGCCCTGTATAGCTATCCTTATCTCAACCAGCAAAAACCCTTGTTCCTTCCTATTATTGCTTATACTCTGTCTACAACAAAATTAGAAATAAGGGCAAAATAGTTTCTGCTGGGTATTGAGGGGGTGGGGGGGAGAGGGAGGGGGCAGAGTGGGTGGTAAGGGAGGGGGTGGGAGCAGGGGGGAGAAATGACTCAAGCCTTGTATGCACATATGAATAATAAAATAATAAAAGACAAAAAATAAAACAAAGCAAATACAACAACAACTACAAAAACAAACCCTTATTTTACAGCTCCAAAGAATATATGGAAACACTGTTAATGAGAGGAAAGATGGTATGTGTTGAGCCAGTGGGCTGTTGATCATTTTGACCTTAACACTCTAAAATTCAACAAGGATACCCAAAAGCTTATCTTTCTATGGATTATGTCTATCATTACCAACTGGACAAGAAATTAAAACAGAAAAACTTTAAGATATGAGGTTCTGTAAGACTGCATCCCACTAAACATTATAACAATGGCACTATCATATTGCATGTGCCTTCTGGAAAATTCCATAATTCATTCACCAGAAAATAAAAGTTTAAATGTAAATAATATTTACTATTATGGAAAAAATTTTGACTTCACAGTCCTCTCAAAAGGTTGTTAGGGACCCACGAGTATTCCTAGACTATATCTGGAGAACTGCAAGACTAGGCAGTCAGTAATTAATTCATCTTAATTTTACAGGCAACTCATAAAATACAAATTTGAAATGTAACTACTTACTGGAATACTCTCACCTCAGACAACTCTGTAAGTGTAAATCTTTCCAGAACTCTCAGCTTATTAGTAGGACAAGGGATCAAACTGATGAAAACAAACCAAAACAACCATTCTGACTTTAAATATTTTGACATACATCTGAATTCACTTCTTTCCTATTGTACTTTATTCATTAGATCTGAAAACAAATAATAAACATAATAGGTTTGTCCATTTATCTTGGCATATATTGTATGCTTATGACAGATTATAAGAATATAAAATTGATTTATGTTTTTCTCTGTTTTGGGTAAGTTCAACAGAAAATGAACTTTAAATTTAGCTTCTATCCAACAGCACTTCAAAGATAGTAATGTAATAATTCTGTCTTTACCAACAGCTCCAAACTTTCATGAGTTCCCTTCACAAAGAAAATCCTGCCCAGTTTTGTGAAAAACATTAAGAGACATTTCAAGAATCAATAACTTGACTTACACAACTAAACATAGTATTTGAGAAATATTCCCCAAGAATTTTTTCCTATGCTGTTATTAAATTATCACCGATACACATTTTAAAGCAAGAGTACTTTCCCTGAGGGAGGCTTGTGGGGAAAAGGGAATGACTGTCTCATATATAGATTTCAAAGTACTTAGACTATTTTCTACATGTTTTTCAGAATAAAATTTCAAGGTTAAGTAAATAAGGAGTAAGTACTGTCTTGCCACTGAATACCTTATTTTCTAATATTTTTGTCCCTTGAGTTGTTTCAATGTAATCACTGTAAAGTTCAGCATTTTCACATTTTTAGACATACTATGTGTTCTTTATGAGAAATCTTTTTTGTGAAAAATGCATATAGAAATATTTTTATAGATTCCTAAACCCACCCTTTAGAGATAATATAGTAGAATTATATTTTATTTAAAATTTGGAATTAAATTAAATTGTTAATATTCTTTTAAATTTTCTTCTTGCCTCTATTTTCTGTTTAACACAATCATTCTGTTTTTAATTTAAATTATTCTATGATTTCCTTCTAAAAGTTTAGTTTTCTGTTGGTGGTTTTCTTCAAATATATTAAATTATTTTTAAGCATTAATTGTTTTAGTTATATTTTATGATGTTTTAAATTCCACACTTCAAGCAACTATCCCATAAATTAATCAGTGAAAATGCTCAAGTATTTAACTTTGGTTTCAGGTGTCCTGCTGACTCATTTCTAGTATGTTGCTTTATAATTTTTGATTGTGAATTCATCTTCAGAGACATTTATTCATAGAACTGCTTTGTGGCCAGATAAGTGTGCCTTTCTCCAGAACAGTTTTGTGATTACAGAAATATTGCCATCCTGGAATAACTCTTTATATTCACTTAGTGCAAATTCACTCCTTATAATAATAATTAATTGAATAACAAAGCACTGTTCTAATGACTGGATAGCTAGCAATGATCACAACATATAATATGCCTTCCTTCATAGAATCTATATTCTGTATTGGAGAGACCAACACAAAAAAATAAATAAGTAAAATATATATTATAATAGAGATAAATGCAAAGCAAGAAAACAAAGGAAAGAGGAATACATGAAAGTCTAGGATCAGAGAATGAAATCTTGGAAAGATTCTTTTGAGTTTGAAGGAACCTGTACCTAGTGAATAGGATAAATTTAAAACCAGAATAACTTAATGATTTAACATTTTTAGGAAGATACTTTGCCATTCAGAGTACAGCCTAGCACATGTTTTTAGGTCATTTCTTTTAGCTAGTGGGTGATTTTTGTTAAATGTAGATTACCTGTGAAGGATCTTATCTTTAATTGAAGAGGAGGGAAAGTCTCACTTCTAATTTCATAGATTAAAATGGCCAGGCACCTCTAATCTTGCCACTGAAATTCCATTATACCAAAAGCCTCTTGGTTGCCATATTGGTCTGTTTTTCATTACTATAATGAAATATCCAAGGCTGGGTAACTTGACAAAGAAAAGAGGATTTCTTTTCACAGTTCACAGTTCTTGAGGTTGAAGGGTATTGTGGTTGTATCAGTTCAGCTCTGGAAAGGTTTCATGGAAGATGGCATCTCCATGACAGGATTGTATACAGGAACAAGGAATCACACTGCAATTCTGGAATCCAGAGAGATGTGGAGGTCCTACAATCTCTTTCAAGTGCATGACCCTAATTGACCTAAGGACTTCTCACTACCATGGCTCTTAAAGGTCCTATCACCTCAACACTATGGCACTGAGGTCTCAGCCTCCAACACACGAACCATTCAGCAACAAACTCAAACTATACCTAAGCCATAGCAATTGCACCTCACTTGGTGTGAACCCCAGCACATGATAACTATTCAAGTTTTTGGCTTTCTGTGTATTTTTGACACTGTGAAGGCAAATATTTATTCTGCTAAAATGGACTACAGATGAAAGAACAGTGACTTAGAGTACTTTTCCTCACTGAAAGAGGAAATAATTGTACTTCCTCACTGTAGGAAAGAGTCTTAGAGGACAGGTTGAGGTGAGTCAAATTTTGCACACACATGTAAAGCCTTCATTATTTTTAAAGGACAAAAACCTCTTCAGATAAAATTCCCAACTCCTTTTTTCTTGCTAGCAACCACTCTATCACTTAGTCATACCCTCAGTCCTTCCTGCTTTTGTCAGGCTAGACTTGAACCATGATCCTACCATCTTTGCCTCCTGAGCAGTTGGGATTATAGGAGTACATCACCATGCATAGTCCAAAAAAAGTTTTGAGGATGGATGGGAAAGTGAATGAGAAGTGTCTAATTTCTTTCTGGTACTTGGAGGATACAGTTCCTCACAATGCCTCACAGTAACTGTGGGCAGCTGCAGTGGACTAGAAATAAAATAGAAGCTTATACTAGCAGCAGAAATGTTTGAGCTAAAGTACTAAATTTCCCTTGGTTTCTCTAGTGTGGAGGAGCTATTCCAAATATACCCCACATTTCCAGATTAGCAGGGATGGTGGTTAACATTGACAGCCAAGGGATATCTCATGGGGTCCATTTGATGACTGTGATGTTTCAGATGAACAATATAAGCCCAGTGCCAGATTAAACAATGAAACTGACAAAGACATTGAACCTCAGAAGACGTCTGTATCAGTTGGAGCTACAGAAGCCAATGGGAAGATGCAGTGAGCTACTCATCCACCTTTACTACTGGAAGAACATATGGCAAAGTCCAATAAGGACTAACCAAGAGGCAACCAATACTAAACCCATCCTCCCCTTTTGCCTGGAAGGCAAGTAATTCCTCCTCCAGAGTTTATGGAAGAAGAAGGAAAGAATTATGGATAGGACGTCAGCTCTCAAATTCATAAGATTGACAAGATTTAGTTTTTAGTCATTAGGAGAAAAAAAGATTCAAGAACTGTTCATTTCATTTAAAGAAAAATAAAGATAAGCAAGTATTTGCACTTGTATGTATCAGGTATTGTGATAGGGAATTTTATATGTTCACTGTATGAAAATATAATGTTCTTGTGCCAGACCACCCCACCTATGGTAAAACACTGCTAAACGAGGGCAACATTGAATGCAGTGATTCTGAAAATTTGTTTTACACAATTTTTTTAAGTTTTCAGCAATATTTGCCTAACCCCAGAATTCAATTAAACTCCTAAATCTACCTTTTCTGTGTTGGTAGAAAAATCAGCAATTCTTAAAAAAATCCTTATTCTTTTGAAAAGCTTTTAATAGCTGATATTTTTCTTTCCTAAATCACAGATCAAAATAAGATATTTTTGATTACTGTCTGTAATTAGTTTAGGTGAAGGTTACTTATCTCCATCAATATCTGATTCCTCTCATTCTCATTCTTAGTCATTATGTAACTGGGTGAAGTCATGACATTAGGTATGCCTGTGCTATGGTCATACAGGACCCATACTTCTGAGCAGTGCAGAGAAGATAATCCATGTTTCCCCAGTGGTCTCTTTTTTTCCTCTACCATGCTGACTGAGTATATTATGTGCTTCAGATGGTGTAGGGATAGACTGATGGAGCCTTCCTCAGCCTGGATCACTGCCATAGTAAGTGGAAGACAGATGCCCTATGGCAGAGGCCCCAAGAGACAATTAAATCCTAATTTGTGAAGACAAATTTACTTCTTGGCTATGTATCTAGAATGATAATGTATGTAACATCCATGGAGGAATTGTAAAAACAGTTGAACTGCAAAAGTCCACCCTAAAACACTGCCAGATTCACAGCTGAGTTTAGCTAAATGAGAAGTAAATTTTGCTGAGATAAGCCACTAAGATCTTGGATTTTTTCCTACAGAATAATCATGGCTATTTTAATAAAGTACTGTTGTTTTAGGAAAATCTTAAATTGAATAGCCAACTTAAATTGTCTCAGCATGAAGAATACCAAAACAAGTTCCTCCATATGCCAATAATCTAATTCTTTATATTGTGCCTTGAAATGGATAAAATGCATCAGTTTTCTGTATTCTCAGTAATCAATAGACTACATCTGCAGTCCTCTATATTCTTATAGCACTTATTTGTAGTAGTCTATTTATTTGTGCTATACTTTTCTCTTGAAATGTGTGAATAACTCTTACTATCCCAACTTGAAAGAGAACATCTGTGGTACCCCTAAGTATGGTGAATGACTCTGAGTCTCCATTCAACAAAATTTCTAAAAATACAAACATCTTTACTTCTTCAGGCAGAGTCCAAATATCTCCATTTCCTTGGCAGATATTCAAGTTCTGATAAATCAGCTAGTGTCAACATCATTTGTACCTGCGAGTCTGAATCTGTTGCTTTTTGACTTGTGACTTGACCTTGACACTGGTGCTAGAATGTGACATTGCTATACTGTTCTCACTCCTTTTGTCAGTTCAATACTCCTTGCTGAGGTGAAGGAAGACTCACTATCTCCTAGTATTGGCAAGAATGATTGGAGAAAAGGTAGCTCAATGTTTTGAGCAAGCTAATAGATAGGAGTGTCCTTAATGTCCTCTTTCTAGCAATGGTCTATTGATCCTAAAACCAGAAATATGGCTTAATTCTAATTTCCATTGGATGGTAAGGCATAGGTTTCTGACATACAAGTGGCAGTCAGGGTAAGCTCCAATACCATGGCAAAAATAAGATAGCATTAGTGGAATTAGGTATGAAAATGAGAAGTGGGGATCAGGCAGAAAAAAGACATGGAGAAGATGAGGCATAACATTTTAAACATAATGAGCTACAGATGACTATAATAAATATGAAAACACTATTTAGTGACTTAAAAAAATTAAAAACCCCAAAAACTTAATAGTCAGTAATACAAGAGAAGCCATGGAAGTATAAATATAAGAATATTTTCTAAATCTAATTAATTATAAAAAACCTTACCTAAACCAATAATATTGTTAACTAAATATCAATAAAACTTTTTCTTCTGTGAAATATCTAGGATTATTGAATTGTGATATAATAATTATCTATGTAAGTACATAACAACATCTTCAAGCTAAAGGAAGTGTTGGAACTGAGAGATATCAAGGAGGTGGCAAGGAGAGCTGGAAACCAGGGGGAACTGGAATCATTCCTACCTTGACTGCACGTATGATTCACCTGTAGTTCAGAGATTTGTGTTTTAATGACTTTGGGCTCACTTGAGTTGGGGATTTAGAATTGAAATTCAGAGCCCTAAAAGGGCCATCAGTTTGGTGAAAGTGTGAACAAAAAAACACCTGTTGGAAAACAAAGACAGACATAAAAGCAACATATACACTTTTAACCCAGATGTAGGCAAAACAAAAGTTTCTTATAAAATTTGTAAAAATCAGGCTGTTCCTAAAGAATATTTGGAATTATTATTTTCCCTATGAATATGATCTGACAAACCATAAGCTAAAATAATTCAAAATCATCTCAAGTTATCAGAATCCTAGAAAGCCAGGCAAAGGCATACATACATAGATATGCTCTAGAAGCTTGTGCCCTATTATAAGCAGAATTTCAAAAGACAAAGCCCTATTTAAATAAGAATTCATAACCAACAAAAACAGGCTACCAGAATGAAAGTCAGAATAATCAGTAAATATAATTAGGCTTTCCAGGGATTTCTGATAAAGAAATTCTCAGTTATAAAACTTAAGTATATGCTTTTTAAAGATGTAAAAAGTAGAAATAAAACACAATACAAAAATTAGTGCCAAAAGCAATTCAAACTGAAAAAAAATTAAATTTTCAAAATAAAAAAATGTAGTCTTTGAAATAAAAAACCTTAATACAGACATTAAATGTAATATTACTCACAAAAATAATCCCCAAATTAGTAGAAGCAAAAAAGTAATATCAAAGCTTAAATTTACAATATAAAAACAAAAGAATAAATGAAGCTAAAAGTTGATTCTTTGAAAGATTAAACAAGATCGACAAATTCCTAGCCAAACTAACAAAAAGAAAGAAAGAGAAAATTCAAATTAATAAAAGTAGAGAAAAAAAGGTGACATTATAACAGACACCACTGAAATCCAGGAGATCATTGGGGACTACTTTGAAAACTTACACTCTGAGAAATTGGAAAATCTGAAAGAAATGGATAAATTTTTAGACACATATACTGACCAAAATTGAAATGAGAAGATACAAATAAACAGATCAATAATGAGCAATGAGATTGAAACAGTAATTTAAAACAATCTACCCACAAAGGAAACCCAGGACTGGACAGAGTCATTGATAAATTCTCCCAGACCTTTAATGAAGAACCAACACCAATGGTCCTCAAACCATTCTACAAAATACCAACAATTCCAAACTCATTCTATGAAGACAGTGTTACTCTGATACCAAAACCAGATAAGGGCACAACAAAAAAGGAAAAGTATAAGTCAATTTTTTTCATGAACATTGATGCAAAAATTCTCAATAAAACACTTGCAAACTAAATTCAACAACACATTAAAAAGATCATACATTATGATTGAGTTGGTTTCATTCCAGGAACGCAGGGCTGGTTCAATGTATGCAAGTTGATAAACATAATACAGCATATACTCAGAGGTAAGGACAAGAATAACAGAATCATCTCAACAGCTGCAGATAAAACCTTTGACAAAAATCCAACATCCCTTTGTGATAAAAGCCCTGAAGAAACTAGGACTAGAAAGTTCATCCCTCAATATAATAATGGCTCTGTGTAACAAATACATAGCCAATATTATACTGAGTCTGGAAAAACTAAAAGTATTTTCTCTAAAATAAGGAATGAGATGAGTATGATCATTATCACCACTATTATTAAATATAGTGCTTGAATTTTTAGCCCAAGCAATAAGACAAATGAAAGAAATAAAAGGGATACCAATAGGAAAGGAAGAATTCAAACATTCCCTGGTGGATAACAACATGATTCTACACTTAATAGAGCCTAAAGACCCCACTAGAAGATTTAGATTTAATATACATATTTGAGTGGATAAAGAAAATGTGTAAAATATACACAAAGGAGTTTTATTCATCTATAAAAAAGAATGAAATTATGTCATTTTCTAGAAAATAGATGGAACTGGAGAGCATTAAGTGAAATAAGATACCCCACAAAGACAAGTATAGAATGTGTTCTCTTATTTGTGGAAGCTAGGGGAAAACAAAACGAAACAATGAAATAATCAAGGTCATGAAAGTAAATGGGGAACTATTAGGGATGTTAAAAAGGAAGGGAAAAGGAGGTGGGAGAAAAGAAAGAGTAACAGAGGGAGTGAATATAACTATAGTACTTTATGTGCATGTACAATATGGCTTACCACATACAATTTAATGCATGTCAATAAAAAGAAAGAAATTTTTAAAAAATAAAGTGGAAAAAGGATCTAAAAAAATTACCTACGATCCAATACAAAGTCATAAATGTAAAAAAAGAATGAAAAATGTAAAGACATACATATATACCTAAATGGAGTTCCAGAAGGCGAGAATAGAAAGAGACAAAGACTATATTTGAAGTGTCAATAATAACTATTAAGTGTTCAGAACTACTGAGAGACTAATCCTCAGTGTCAGAGACTGTTGAGTTGCTATGGTACACAGATACGCTATTTTTCCCAGTCTCCTTGCATTTAAATGAGTCACCTAATTGTTCTCAACAACACAATGGAAATAAAAGTAATGGTCACTTTCTGACCAATGTGGTTAAGAATAGGCTTGCCTTCCACGTGCTTAAACCCTCCTACTCACAAATATAATTAATTGATGAGTTCCTGGCAAAATTGAAGCAACCTGGATTCAAGAACCATTGCTTGTTTTTTAGTATACTAAGGAATCTACTAACCAGAGACATTATGTATGAGCAACAAATAAAACTTTTAGTATGTTAAATCAATGACTTTAAGGTTACTTGATACAGCATCTAGAATTAATTACCCTGACTAATGTACCTGTAAATCCAGTGAATCTAAAGACTGAAAAATAAAAAATACATCAGACTAAAGATAATAAGAGCGTAAGTGTGAAGACAAATTTTAGTCAGAAACAAAGTTCTAGATATCATTCTTTCATGATCCATTAAGACTAATGTAACAGAATACCACAGACTAGTGGCTTGCAAACTATTAATAGAGATTTACTTCTCATAGCTCTGCAAGTCTCAGCATACTTGGTGTCCAGTAAAAGCCCACTTTCAGGTTCTTTTAACAGTTTCCTCATTGAGTGGAGAGGAAAGGAAGCTCTCTGCAGCCTGTTTTGTAATGACCTGATCACATCCTAAATGCCGTCTTCTAATACATCTCTCATTTCTAGATGTTCTAGGTGTTCAAACATTTTTTTAAATTGGGTGCAATACTTTTTTTCACCTAGATTTCTGCCCCTTCATCAGAAAAGCTTCCCTAGAAAACTAATATTAATTTTTGCATTTGGGCTTCTACTTTTGACACCCAGAATTGTCCCTAAGTAGGCACAATTTACTTTTACTTTCGAAGTATTTGTCGCACTAATAATTATTACTTTTTTCCTATTCCATGACTGAGTCCTAATCATGTTTTAGGGATTTGGTTTATTAATTATTAATGCTAAACAATGAAGATAGTTGCTATTCATTGTGAATACTTACTAAATATTTATAGAATAAGGTTAAATGAGTGAATGAATGAATGAATGAATGAACTAGAAGAATACATGTATATTACATGGATTATATGGAGCTACCCTTGGAAGACAGAGCATCAATCAGAATTAAACTCTGCAACATCATGGACCCCTAGCCTGTGGAAAACCTCCCTAAACTGCACCACACTGAAAACAGTGATGCCATTTCTCCCTACCAGCTGGCTCCAAAGCTGTGTACGTGAAACTGCAGAAGGACTAGGTGAGCATCATGCACCACATGCAGCTCCCCTACCCACCCTTCCACCCCAGCCCTGGGAAAATAATACAGCACAGCCCATGGGCAGACTGAACGAACCATCCTCCCCAGCAAAACTGAAAATTATAAACACTGAACTGTACTCTAACACTGCCATCAGAGGTGGGGGTGGAATGCTGAACCCACCCCAGAGAATGGGGATGGGGCAAGGAGCCAAACTCTCAGCGCTGAACACTCAAGGACTCATGCATAAAGCAGCAAAGGCTGAGAGCAGGGCAGGCTGACAAGCCAACTGCCCAGAGGAGCTGCTGGCTCCCAGCAGATACCGGGAGAAGCATAAAAGCTAAGAGAGGGAGTGTAGTGACAAACTACCCTCCCAGAGGAGCTACACCCCCAGCACTCAGCAGAGATCAGGAAAAGCACAAAGATTGAGAGCAGGGCTGGGATGACAGGCCAACCTCCCAAAGCGGGGCAGGAGGTGGATCCTGGAGCTGATCTCTGCAACAGAGCACAGCATTCAAAACTGAATTGCCCCACTTTGCAGGGGAAGGAGCTGACCAAACAGAGCTGCAGCTAAAGTGTAACACAGCTGTTGCCTGCTGAAAACAACAGCTGTGACCACCCTGCATGAGCTGGCAGTCTTACTTCACCTCACAATTCCAACTATTCTTGTGGACAGAAGGTCCAAATACCACTCACAAGCCAGTCACCTGGTGAACCACATCAGAATTCTGCTTGAACGTCAATACCAGAATTAGACACCTAAGGAAGAACTCCAGAACTTTTACCAATAGACTGAATTTTTTGTGGTTCCTGAACCTAGTGCTTTTTATTTTGTTTCTTTTTCTTTTTTATTCATGTATTATTAACCCCATCATTACAATTCTCTTATCCCTATTCTCACCTTCTTTACTCTCACTCCTTCTTCTGTACTACAATCCATTGTTCTCCCTCCCAACTAATTTTTCTGCCCCATCTTATCCACTCTTTCCTCTGTCTTTACCACCCTCCCCTATCCTCCCCCAAACTGTCACCACACTACCCCTCCCTCCTACATACTCACCACCTGCTAACTAGAATACTGTACCAATTATATACAGCCCCAGCCCCCTGCAATCCCTCACACAAACACCTCCACTACAACAATAGAAATATACCCAAAGGCCACAAAACCCAGCAGCTCCCATGTCTCTTAACCCACCCACACATGCCCTTTCCTGCACCCCTCCTTTTTAGTGCCACCTTTACTAATTCTTCAAAATCTATAGCTAGCCTAATAACCACTACCCCCAACTCTGACTGTTTATAGGTATAGTCATCAATGGGCTTTTCTGTACATTATGTAAACAACTGGTCTGGCATTGAACCCGTGAACTTGTTATTCCTAAATTACAACTCCATGCCAAGAACAGAAAGAGCACATCAACCTAGTTAACAACCAAGTCAGTCACAACACAAAAATTAAATCAGGGAAAGAAATCAGGCAATCAAATCCACCAATAGCCTACCAAAAACATAGTTGCACAGCACCAAGTGGAGCAAAGGGAAGAAGAAGAAGGGATGGAAACCACTTTCTTCAAAAAACCAATTCAATACAGGATTCAGTGGGAAATGAAGAAAATAGATACCCAGTTCCTGATATCAACAAAACAGTGATAAATGCCATTAAGGAATCCAGTGACACCTACAAAAAAATTCTCAAAGAAGAAATCTTGGAAAAAAATCTCTGAGAAATTCATGGAGAAGACATTAGACATGGTTAACTGGAATGTACAAGATGCACTCAATAAATTTCAAGGCACCAAAAATAAAGAACATGAGATGACACAGAAACAAATAAAGAAACTAAGAAAGGACTTCAACAAACATCAAAGAGAAACAAAGGACACTATAAAAAGAGAGATACATAAATTAAAGAGGACAACACAAATTATGAAAGAGGAGTTGAACAAACATATCAAAAACCTCAAAAGAAAGAATCAAACAGAAATCCTGGAAATAACAAGTCCCTATACTCAAACAAAAAACACAGTGGAAGGCCATTCCAGCAGACTAGAATAAGTGAAAGACAGAATCTCAGAACTTGTAGATAAAATAGAAATTAAAGAAAAAACAGAAGAAATCTTAGTCAAATAACTAAAAAGCTTTGAAAGGAATATGCAAGAACTCAGTGGCTCCATCAAAAGACCAAACCTGAGAATCACTGGCATTGAAGAAGGAGAAGAGATGCAAGCCAAAGGGATATTTAACATATTCAATAAAATAATAACAGAATATTTCCCAAATCTCAAGAAAGTTTTGCCCATTCAGGTACAGAAAGCCTCTAGGACACCAAATAGACTTGACCAAAATAGAATCTCCCCATGGCATATTACCATTAGAACAAGCACAAAGAAGAAAGAATATTAAAAGCTGTAAGAGAGAAAAAACAAATAACACATAAAGGTAAACCCATCAAAATAACAGCAGATTTCTCAACAGAAACCTTAAAAGCAAGAAGGGCATGGAATGAGGTATTTCAAGCACTGAATGAAAAAGAATTCAGCCCTAGGATACTCTACTCAGCAAAACTATCATTCAAAATTGATGAAGCCACAAATATCTTCCACAATAAACAGAAACTAAATGAATATATGGCCACCAAGCCACAGTTTCAGAAGATTCTACAAGGAATTCTGCACACAGAAGATGAAAGCAAACAAAACTCTGAGAGGGCAGGAAGTATCAAATCACAGGAGAAGAAAAGACAACTAATCAGAGAGTAGCATTGATTTGACCACACACAATCAAATCAAATCCTTAAACAAAAGCAACTAAATGGCAGGAATCACCACATACCTACCAATATTAACACTGAATGTCAACAGACTCAACTCTCCCATCAGAAGACAAACTGGATTAAAAAGGAAGACCCAACAATCTGTTGTTTCCAAGAGACCCATCTTATTGACAGAAATAAACACTGGCTTAGGGTGAAAGGCTGGGAGAAGACTTACTAAGCCAATGGCCCCCCAAAACAGGCAGCAATACTTATATCACACAAAGTAGAATTCAAACTTACATCGGTCAAACAAGATAAAAGAGGACACTTCATACTAATAAAAGGTACAATACATCAAAAGGAAATACAAATTATCAATCTATGTGCACCCAATGTCAGTGCACCCAATTTCATCAAACATACACTAAAAGACTTAAAAGCACATGTAGACCCCAAACAGTGATACTGGGAGACTTTAACACCCATCTATCTCTAATAGATAGGTCATCCAAACAAAAGACCAACAAAGAAATCTTCAAAATAAATGACACCATAGATCAAATGGACCTAACTGATGTCTATAGAATATTTTATCCAACAACAGCATCCCATGGAACTTTCTCCAAAATAGATCATATCTTAGGGCACAAAACAAGCCTCAGCAAATATAAGAAAATAGAAATAACCCCCTGCACTCTAACTTATCACAATGCATTAAAGCTAGAAATGAACAAAACAACAGCAGAAAACACACAAATAATTAGAGGCTGAATAACACACATTGCACAATGATCAGTGGGTCACAGTAGAAATAAGAGAAGAAACCAAAAATTTCCTGGAAGCTAATGAAAATGAAAACACCACCTACCAAAACCTATGTACACAACAAAGGCAGTCCTAAGAGGAAAGTTTATAGCCATGAGTGCATATACTGATAGGACAGAAAGGTCTCAAATAAATGATCTACTGCTACACTGAAACTCCTAGAAGAACAAAAACAAAAACAACAACAAAACCCCAAAACAAGCAGAAAGAGAGAGATAATAAAAATAAGGGCCAACAAAAGATCAAAAATCGTATGTTCTCCCTCATATGTGGACATTAGATCAAGGGCAAACACAACAAGGGGATTGGACTATGAGTACATGATAAAAGCGAGAGCACACAAGGGAGGGGTGAGGATAGGTAAGACACCTAAAAAACTAGCTAGCATTTGCTGCACTTAATGCAGAGAAACTAAAGCAGATACCTGAAAGCAACTGAGGCCAATAGGAAAAGGGGACCAGGAACTAGAGAAAAGGTTAGATCAAAAAGAATTAACCTAGAAGGTAACACCCACGCACAGGAAATCAATGTGAGTCAATGCCCTGTATAGCTATCCTTATCTCAACCAGCAAAACCCCTTGTTCCTTCCTATTATTGCTTATACTCTCTCTAAAACAAAATTAGAAATAAGGACAAAATAGTTTCTGCTGGGTATTGGGGGGTGAGAGGGAGGGGGCGGAGTGGGTGGTAAGGGGGGGGTGGGGGCAGGGGGGAGAAATGAACCAAGCCTTGTATGCACATATGAATAATAAAAGAAAAATGAAAAAAAAAAGGGCCAAAATTAATGACTTAGAACCAAAAACAATCACACAAAGAATCAATGAAACCAAACGGTGTTTCTTTGAAAAAATAAACAAAACTGACAAGTCCCTGGGAAATCTGACTAAAATGAGGAGGGAAAAGACCCAAATTAGTAAAATCAGAAATGAAAAAGGGGAGATAACAACAAATACCAAGAAAATCCAGGGAATCATTAGAGACTACTTTGAGGACCTATATTACAATAAGTTGGAAAATCTTGAAGAAATGGGAAAATTTCTAGATACTTATAACCATCTAAAACCGAACCAAGAGGATATTAAATGCCTAAATAAATCTATAACATGTAATGAAATTGAAGCAGCAGTTAATAGTCTCTCAAAAAAGAAAAGCCCAGGACCTGACAGATTCTCATCTGAATTCTACCAGGCCATCAAAGAAGAACTAATACCAATACTCCTTAAACTTTTTCATGAAATAGAAAGAGAAGGAACACTGCCTAACTCATTCTATGAAGCCAGTAATACATTCATCCCAAATCTGGGCAAGGACACATCCAAAAAGGAGAACTACAATGCAAAAGTCCTCAATAAAATAATGGCAAACCGAATCCAACAACATATCAGAAAGTTCATTCACCATGACCAAGTTGGCTTCATCCCAGGAATGCAGGGATGCAGGGATGGTTCAACATATGCAAATCAATAAATGTAATACAGCACATTAATTGAAACAAAGACAAAAACCACATGATTATCTCAACAGATGCAGAAAAAGCATTTGATAAGATTCAACACCATTTCATGATAAAAGCTCTAAGAAAACTAGGAATAGAAAGAATATACCTCAACATTGTATAGGCTAAATATGACAAACCTATAGCTAACATCACACTTAATGGGAAAAAACTGAAAACATTTCCTCTAAACTCAGGACAAGACAAGGGTACCCACTCTCCCCACTCCTATTCAACAAAGTGCTGAAATTCCTAGCCAGAGCAATAAGGTAAGAAGAAGAAATAAAAGAAATTCAAGTAGGTAAATAGTCAAAATATCCCTATTTGTAGATGACATACTACACCTCAAAAACCCAAAAAACTCCACCCAACAACTTCTAGAAACCATAAACAGCTTCAGCAATGTAGCAGAATAAAAAATCAACTTACAACAATCAGTACCCTTTCTACACACCAACAATGAACTAATTAAGAATATAGGAAAACAATTCCATTTACAATAGCCTCAAAAAAATCAAATACCTAGGAGTAAACTTAACAAAGGATGTGAATGACCTCTACAAGGAGAACTACAAACCCCTGAAGAAAGAGATCAAGGAAGACTACAGAAGGTGGAGAGATCTCCTGTGCTCATGGATTAGTAGAATCAACATAGTAAAAATGGCTATACTACCAAAGCAATCTATATGTTCAATGCAATTCCCATCAAAATTCCAATGTCATTCATCAAAGAGATTGAAAAATCTACCCTAAACTTCACTTGGAAACATAAAAGACCGCAAATAGTCAAGGCAATACTAAGCAAAAAGTGCAATTCTGGGGGTATCACAATATCCGACTTCAAAGTACACTACAGAACCATAGCATAAGAATATCATGGTATTGGCACAAAAACAGACATGAAGACCAGTGGAACAGAATAGAAGACCTGAATATGAATCCACACAACTATGCCCACCTTATTTTTGACAAAGGCGCCAAAAACATATGATGGAGAAAAGACAGTCTTTTTAACAAATGTTGCTGGGAAAAGTGGCTATCTGCCTGCAGAAAACTGAAATTAGATCCATTTCTGTCACTCTGTACTAGCACCAACTCAAAGTGGATTAAGGACCTTAATATCAGACCTAAAACTGCAGTTAGTATAGTAAAGACCAGGAGATACCCTGGAAATAATAGATATAGGCAAGGACTTCCTCAGTAGAACTCTAGCTGCCCAGCAACTAAGAGTAAGGATGGACAAATGGTACTACATGAAATTAAAAAGCTCTGCACATCAAAGGAAATGGTCTTTAAATTGAAGAGACCACCCACAGAGTGGGAGAAAATATTTTCTATTATCAAAGGACTGATAACAAGAATATACAGGGAGCTCAAAAAACTAATCTCCCCCAAAATCAATGAACCAATAAAGAAAGGGCAAGTGAACTAATCAGAACTTTTTCTAAGGAAGAAATCCAAATGGCCAAAGAACACATGAAAAAATGCTCACCATCCCTGGCCATAAAGGAAGTGCAAATGAAAGCCACAGTAAGATTCCACCTCACTCCTGTTAGAATGGTTAGCATCAAGAACACCACCATCAATAAATGTTGGTGAGGATTTGGGGGAAAATGAGCTCTCATAACTGCTGGTGAGAATGTAAGCTGGTTCAACCACTTTGGAAAACAATATGGAGGCTCCTTTAAAAACATAGATCTGCCATATGATCCTGCAATACCACTCCTAGGGATATACCCGAAGGAATGTGACTCAAGTTATTACAAAAGCACCTGCACACCCATGTTTATTGCAGCACTATTTACAATAGCCAAGCTATGGAAATAGCCAAGACACTGCACAACCAATGAATCGATCAAGAAAATGTGGTATTTATACACAATGGAATTTTACTCAGCTACAAAGAAGAATGAAATTTTATCATTTGCAAGTAAATGGATGCAAGTAGAGAACATCATCTTAACTGATATAAGCCAGGCTCAGAAGGCCAAAAATCGTATGTTCTCCATCATATGTGGATTATAGACCCAAAACAAATGCATTTGGACATGGGTCACACACAAAGGGCAGAACACGCACGGGAGAAATAGGGAAAGAATACTTGAATGTGTTTGATATGCTCCCTGTAGAGAAGCAAATAAAGCAATCTTTAACTGGCAGAGGCCACTTTGAGAAGGAGATCAGGAAGTAGTGAAGAGGTCTGGTAGAGACTAACCAATGTGGGTTGCAATACAAAAGTGCATGGAACAATACTAGGAATCTCTCTGTACAGCTATCTTTATCTCAAACTAGCAAAAACAACATGTGTTGCTTATTATCTACTATGTTTTCAGTTTTCTCTTAAACAAAATTGTAGAACAAGAGGATAGAAGCGAAATAGAAACCAAAAAAAAAAAAAAAAACCAAAGAATTAATGAAACAAAAAGTTGTTTCTTTGAAAAAATAAACAAGATTGATAGCCCCTGGCAAACCTGACTAAAATGAGGAGAGAAAAAACCCAAATTAGTAGAATCAGGAATGCAAAGGGGAGATAACAACAAACACCATGGAAGTCCAGGAAATCATCAGAGACTACTTTGAGAACCTATATTCTAATAAATTTGAAAATCTTAAAGAAATGGACAGATTTCTAGATACATATGATCATCCAAAACTGAACCAAGAGGAAATTAATCACCTGAATAGATCTATAACACAAAATGAAATTGAAGCAGCAATCAAGAGTCTCCCCAAAAAGAAAAGTCCAGGACCTGATGGATTCTCTGCTGAATTCTATCAGACCTTTAAAGAAGAACTGATACCAACCCTCCTTAAACTGTTCCACGAAATAGAAAGGGAAGGAAACTGCCAAACACATTTTATGAAGCCAGTATTACACTTATCCCAAAACCAGGCAAAGACACCTCCAAAAAGGAGAACTATAGGCCAATCTCCTTAAAGAACATTGACGCAAAAATCCTCAACAAAATAATGGCAAACCGAATTCAACAACACATCAAAAAGATTATTCACCACGACCAAGTAGGCTTCATCTCAGGGATGCAGGGGTGGTTCAACATAGGAAAATCAATAAATGTAATAAACCACATTAACAGAAGCAAAGACAAAAACCACTTGATCATCTCAATAGATGCAGAAAAAGCCTTTGATAAGATCCAACACCGTTTCATGATAAAAGCTCTAAGAAAACTAGGAATAGAAGGAAAGTACCTCAACATTGTAAAAGCTGTATATGACAAACCTATAGACGGCATTATACTTAATGGAGAAAAACTGAAACCATTCCCTCTAAAATCAGGAACCAGACAAGGATGCCCACTATCTCCACTCCTATTCAACATAGTACAAGAATTCCTAGCCAGAGCAATTAGGC